>NC_061122.1:190972514-191026970 GCF_002878395.1 Capsicum annuum
TAGGGTCAACTACAACTTCAATTGAGTTTTTTATCAATTGCATGATGAGACGGTACTGCGTTCCTCCCGACCAGAGTCAGCGATCGATCACTCTGAGCTGAATCGATTCTTACTACCTCATATATTAGACTAATACCTTAATTGATTGATTTAGGACTAGGGGTGAGTTATCATAATGTCAACTACAATAGATGATAGTGCCTATTTGATAATTTTTAATAGATGGGTATTCTATTGCAATATATAACTCAATTCATTTGATAATTTACAATAGATGGGTAATCTATTACAATAGATGACTTAATCTGTTTGATAGTTTACAATAGATTCGTGATATGTCGCAACAAATGGCTTAATTTGTATGATAGTTTACAGCAGATGTGTAATATATTGCAACAGATTACATAATCTATTTGATTTGATCCAACAAAAAAGACATCTATTACAACAGGTTGAACATTTGTTTATATATAATTCAATTGAGTTCATATGTTAGACTAATACCTTAATTGAATGTGAGTTCTCATAGGTTCAACTACAGCTTCAATTGAGTCTTTTGTCAATTGCATGATGAAACGGTACTACGTTCCTCTCGACTAGAGTCGGTGATCGATCACTCTGAGCCGAACCAATTCTTACTACTTCATATGTTAGACTAATACCTTAATTAATTAATATAGGACTAGGGTACTAATAACTTGATTGAATAATCTGGAACTAGGGGTGAGTTCTCAGAAGGTCAACTAACAATTAATCTAGGACTAGGGGTGAGTTCTCATAGGGTTAGCCACAGCAGATGGCAGCACCTATTTGATAATTTACAACATATGGATAATCTATTGCGACATATGATAATCCATTTAATAATTTACAACAGATGGGTAATCTATCGCAACAGATGACTTAATTTGTTTGATAATTTACATCAAATTCGTAATCTGTTGTTACCTAATCTGATTGATAATTTACAACAGATGAGAAATTTGACGCAACATGTTGAACATTTGTTTTTTTTACAATTTCAATTTAGTTTATATGTTAGACTCCTAAATTGATTAATCTAGGACCAGGGGTGAGTTTTCACAGGGTCACCTCCTAGAGTACTCAGTCAACTACAACTTCAACTGTTTTTATATGATTTTAAAAATTACGCATATATTTTATGATTTTAAAAATAATTAAGATCATTTTAGACCAAATTAACATTTTCAAAACTACTTGTCATTCTGTTCCAAAATACAAATCAACCCATACAAAATGTTTCATCATTTCAAATCTCGAGGTCTGGCTTTTTCTCTCTCATTCTCACTCAACAATACAGTATAGACAATAACTACTCAACAAATTTGCTCAACCCTCCATAACAGTTCGTGTTTCTTCTCATTTCTGACCACATAGGTGTTATCTTCGACATCATTCTTGCTTGTATCAGTTATTTTGTTTGTATTCGTAGGCAACAGAGTTTGAGAAGAGCTCTATATTTGTTTTTTTTTTCAAAAAAAAAGGGTTTTTAAGTTAATGATGAAAAATAAAATTTTTAGTTGTATTATCTTAGAGAATGGGTTTACAATTTTAAGTTTTGATGGTAAAATCGTTGGAAGAACTCGAGAAATCCCTAGTTTCCGTCGCAGTGTTCCATTGACTATCATGGTATAGTTAGATCGTGTTGGTGTTGGTATTGGTGGTGGTGGTGTTTGTGGTTGTCGTGGTGGCATTGGTTGGTGGTGTTTATGATGGTGTCGGTATTCATAGTGTTTGTTTGTTTGTTGGCATTGGTTGGTGGTGTTTGTGGTGGTGGCTGTTGGTGTGTCGGTATTCGTGGTGTTTGTAATGTATTTTTTAAAATATATGCGTACATCAACTGTAATGTAATTTTTGTTTTTCTTTATCTGTAGGTAAAACATGTCTCCCAAAAGAAAAGAAAGTGAAAGTGGATCAACGTCTGACCACTAAAAAAAAGGCTATAGTACAGAGGGATTTGGAGGAGCTTCCTGAACAATCTTAGTTAGGGAAAAGTGAAGCTGAGGAAAGATATGAAAACAACATTGAGGGAGGTGGACAAAGGTTCATAAATGGTGATAAAGAAAATAAAAGTGAGAAAGAAGAGGAATTGGAGAGTCAGAAAGAGAAAGAGGATAATCATCAACATGATGATAATGGATCACCAATGGGGTGTGAGTTAATATCGACATCCCAGCATGATCCTATCAAAACTTTTAGTATTGACAAGTTTAAAGTTGCGATGCCGATAAATGACCCAGAAGGAAAAAACTAACTGGTCAAATTGTACTTAAATGTCAGATGGGGAAAATTTTTGAACATTTTATGATAATTATGAAGAACGAAAACATAGGTGGACTTTTTAAGAAGAGCTGCTTTGGACGCTTTCTTGAGTTACCTGAGGACCCCTCTGCCCGTATCCGTTTCCCTATGACGATAGTATATGGTATTCTCAAGCACAGGATCAAGTACACGGGGGATAATAAAGATCCGGAGGAGGGGGACAAAAAGAAGATGTATAAAATCTGGATCAGCTACTGTGGCATGCCTGTTTGTTTTTTATTGTAAGAGTTTACCAAAGTGACGGGCCTGAGATGCCATCGTCCAGAAGGATCACCACCCCATAAAAGGTCCAAGGCAAGAAAATGCAAGGGAAAAATAGATGGGTTATTTGACATTGCTCGACGTGGCTACAAACCATCGAATTTGTTGACAGATCTCGAGGATAAAACCATTCCAGAGAAGTACAGAAAGAAATTGTACTTAGTTTGGTTTTCCCATTTGGTTATATTGGCAAGAGACGTCAACAAGGTCCTAGAAGATGATTTATTGGCGCGGGCTGAGGATTTTAATAAATTCAACAATTATCCCTGGGGATATAATAGCTTCTACTTGACTGTCCAATATTTACTGACAAAGCTATACTTAGGGACGACCATATTATACGGCCTTTCTTGGGATTTCATGGTAAAATTAATCACTAATTTTACTCATCCATTAATTTATATTAAATATAGTTATTATGATTTTTTTTTTGCTTGCTTCCTATTTACACTTTTTAGGCTTGGGCATTTGAAGTCATTCCTCCTCTTCGAAAGCAGTTAATGGATTACCCAAATGAGGTTTCTTATCCAAGGATGTTTAGGTGGTTAGCTGCAAAGAGCAACACTCATATTAAGGAGGCCGATCTCTTTAGCCCTCCGGATAATGTAGTACATCTTCTTCAAGTAAAATAATTCTACTCAAATATAAGAAAGAAATTGAACAGATGTTATATCTGGTGCATGAGATGTTATATCTGATGCACCAGATAGGACATCTATTGCGACGGGGTATATCTTGCATTAGATGACCCATCTGTGTCTTTGGTTCTCTGAACCCGAATCCTAAAAGATGAACCATCTACTGCAAATTATGCAACAAATGTTTAATATGATAACATATCATTCATCTGTTGTGACGTACAGGTCATCTGTTGCATAACAGATTACCCATCTTGTGCATCTGTTGCAATAGATGATTGATATTTTGCATCAGATTATCCATGTGTTGCTCTGTTTCTCTGAACAGACTCAAATGGATTTTAACCATATACTGCAAACTATGCAACAAATGGGTCTTTTTTTTAAAATGTAGCCCAACTGTGAAAATTATTATATTAGATGATTTAAATGCATCTGTCTTTTTTCTTTTTTATAGGTTGTGCATCTATGGATCATGCCTACTGAGGAGGAGTCGGTAATGACTTCTTATATTACTCTATGTCATGTTGATACTATTTCAGACCCAATGGTAGAGTTAATAAAGAAGGAATTGGATGGAGCAACAACCATTAAAAGAGCAGTTAGGCAAGGTCAGCCTAATGTTGAGGCTCTTCATGACCAACCTTTTACTAAGGCAGATCCGGGTGCTTCTTCTGGTGGAGTTGTTGGTGTTGGTGGCAGGCATGCTGATGCTTCTACCACTCGTGATGATGAGAATGTTGATGCTCAATAAAGAATAAATATGTTTGAAAACACCCCTTTTTGCCCTTACACAGGTCCCTCTCACCCCTCTTTACCCTCATGTTCTCGTTGCGAATGCGATGAGTGTAAGGACAAATAGGATAAACTCTTTAAAAAAATAGAGGCTATCTCTAAAGTTATCAAGGAATTCAAATCCAAGAGGTGTATCATACCATCCAAGAAGGTGAGGGAGCTACACACTCCTACAATGTTGGTTAGGAGAATGAAAAGAGTAATTAGAGACGTACTCTCCGCTCAGAAATCAAAAGAAATTGCAATTCCTCCCTCTCCAAAAGCTGTTGATGTTCAGGGGCCAATAAAAAAGGTGGACATATACATGGAACTTGACGCCGAAGAGAAGAGGGATCTACAACAAGCCAAGAATGCCAAGCCAGGCGTACCAGATTACCCTAGGCCTCCCTTTTCCCCCAAGACTTCTAGACTATGACTGATATACGTATGCCGTACGAGGACAAGGCAACTTTTACTTTTCCTAACCAAGACCTTCTAGTATACCCCATGAAGAAGAAGCTACGCAATAGATTTCACATCTGTTGCAACAACTGGGTATACTGGTGCAACTGGTTATGGTTCTGTTGCAACTTATTATCCATCTGTTGCATAAGTTGCGTTGGATTATTGATTCAGAGAACCCTATGCAATAGATGGACCATCTGTTGCATCTTTATAATTACTAACCTATTTAAAAATTGACTTCTTATCTCACAACATGTTGACATAATTCTCTACCTCATGAGGAAAAGGCAATTAACGTACCGAGAAGCTTATGATGCTGCCGATAGAATAATGGACCTTGACTTCTGCAAGAAGCTCAAGGATAGGTACGATCAACTCAATAGAGAGGCGTCAGCCCTTGGCGTGGGACTTGATTTCCTATTTCCTACGTTGGTCTTGGATGAAGAAGAAATGTTAAGATATATTAGAGGGGACATGCCAAATCCACACGGCAAGAGCTGGACCGAGGCAAAAAGGATTCTTGCAATCATTAGTGTGAACGGCATGCATTATCGGGCTGTTGAGATACTACTCGAGGAGGGAAATATCAATGTTTATGACTCCAATGTACCTCTCGTCGACGATTTTGATCTTTTTCTCCTCGTGGAGCCATTGATGGTGCTGTTGCCCATCTTATTGAGGGAGAGTAAATTGATGAATCATTTTCCAAAGGAAGTGTTGATGAAGAAATCATGAGATTTTGAAGGTCGAAGCGGGGGAATGATCCTTCCAAAAGATGATGCCGCTAAAATGAGCGGCTCGCACGCTCTTGCACACATCAAATGTTTGCTGACCAACACAGAAATGGCCGAGCCAACTACCTTTCTGTGCGACAACGCTGTGGCAAACTTGCAAGAGGTCTGGGCTTATGGGGTACTAACTGGACACTTGAAGCCCGTGTACATAGAAGAGCCTGTGAAATAGAAATTTTTAATTTTCAAGTAACCTTTCACTTTATTACATGTACATGTAGTGGCAATAATTTTTTTCTAATGAAAGTTAAGTTTTTTATAATGCAATAGATTAAATTGTCAATCTGTTGCAACAGTGGGAAGACCTGTTTGATAATTTCCACAAATGACCTAAATTTTTACAAAATATGCTTAAATTTTTTTGATATTTTCTAACAGTTACGCTTGAATATCCATGTGCTCGTCGACAACAAACCAGTAGTAAATACATGCACCACCATAAAAATTTCAGCAATTAGACTTCAATATTCATGTGCCCAACAACACCAAACTAGGAACAATAACGACAACAATGTAGTATTTTCTTGCTTGATTTTCTCTTCGAAAGCCTTGACTTTGTTCAACAAACCCCAGATTACATGATTTTCTTGTGAAGGGTGTCATTCTTCATACCAATCAAAGTAATCGCATCCACCCAATTTCTATAAAAAAGAGAACACAATTACAAAATAATTATAAGTCAATAATTAATCAATTAATTAAATAAAAAGTATTACCTTTTAAATCTTACAAGTAAAAACCCTACGACCTGAATTTTGTTGAGTCCAATAAGTCTTTAATAGAGCTTCATGACTGCACTTACAATATCAAAAATCTTTATCACAGAAAATAGTGGAAGATGCACTCGACATTATCTAGGTTAGTTGAAAAAAATAAAAGTAATAATTTAAAGAATTTGGATAGATAAAAAAAGATGACGATGAAGAAGAAAATTTGAGAATTTAGGGTTAAATTTTAGGAGAAAGATGAATATATAAGACAATGGAGGAAAAAATGACCGTTGGGGGCCAAGTGACGGCAAGTCAGCGAAATGTGCCAGGACTGACACTAACACATTTGATGCCTATTTTACTTTACGTATTTAAAATGAACATGTCTACTTGATGCCTATTTTATTTTAGGTGTTTGAACTGAATACCATCGATGGATTGCGCCTTTTTTATTTCAATTCACTTTAACCTTATTACACGTAGTGGCAGTTTTTTATGTCTAACAAAAGTTGAACTTTTATAATGCAATAGATTCTCCATCCATTGTAACAGGTATCCTACATGTTATGACATATAGTTTATCTGTTGCAATAGATTGGTCATCTGTTGCATTGTCTCGATGTTTTTATCTAAATTCCATCTGTTGCAATAGTGGGAAGACTTGTTTGATAAATTCCAACAGATAACCTACCTGTTGCAACATATGTATAAATCTGTTCGATTATTCCAATAGATGTGTCGTCTGTTGCAACAGATAAAGTCCATCTGTTGCAACATATGTCTAAATCTGTTTTTTCCCCAATAGACGTGTTATCTATTGTATTATCTTGATGTTTTTATCTAAAGTTCATCTGTTGTGACAGTGGGAAGACCTGTTTGATAAATTCCAACAGATCACCTACCTGTTGCAATATATGTCTAAATCTCTTCAAATTTTCTAATAGATGTGTCGTCTGTTGCAACAGATATATTATCTGTTGCAATATTTGAATCTAGTATTCCTTTTCATTTAATAAGTTCAAATCTAAGGAATAAATAAAATTCATAGACAACATAAAATAAATCGAAGCCTTCATAAATTAGCTGAAATAAGTCAATGAATAAATGAAATATAAAAAAAATTATTATGGGTATAGATCTCAACAAATACATCAACAACAATTTAAGTATACTGCCAAGGATTTCTTTGACAGGCTCAAGCTATAAAGATCTACTCAGTATGGACAAGTTGTTCTTCATCCGGTGCTATGAAATTTGGCTTTGCTTGTCGTGGATCTTCATTATTGCTTACATATAATTTTTGCGCTTTCTGTTCTTCGTGTTTTCATAAAAAGATTAGCATATTGTCAATGCTGTTCAGGAGTAGCTTCTTCTACATCCACCTAGAAATCCAGAATTGGTCAATGCTAATCACGGAGATACATCAAAATGGAAAAGGATAACTCATCTCTTCTAGCAAATCAAATAGGTCTTCCACCCATTTTAAATTATCCCAAACATATTATATTTCTATTACAATAATGAATCAACTGTTGGGACAAATTTCTACATGAAGAAGACCCTGTGTGATAATTTTCAATAGATGAACCATCAGTTGCAACATATGAATCATCTGTTGCAGCAGATAGGTCATTTGTTGGTATAAATAAAAGTTGTACGAAGGGATGTTTGATTTGATAAAATAGACAAGACATATGTTGCACCAGATAAAGTATCTGGTGCAATAGGTTAGTCAATTGTTGCACTAGATGTATATATCTGTTTGATAATTTTCAGCAGATGTGTCATCTGTTGAAATAGATATGTGTCTATTTGTTTTGTCAGTTGGAAGACATATAATATATTCACCTTCTTTAGCTCGTGCTGCTCTCCTTTAGGCATTGTACGTTGCTCAGTGCAACACGCAGATAGAGGAGTTGCAATTTCGCTTTTTTAGATGCCTGATAATGCCCTGGAAATCACTCTCCTTCTCCTCTTAGCCCTAATCTCTAATGGAGTGAATGAAAATAAAATCCTCTTTGATGGAATGAGATCCCTCTTAGATGTCAATTCCTTTACAGAAGCAGTTAATGCATTAATAGTATTAATCACTACATCATCTTTCGCCCTGCATCTTAGCATTTGCATGTATAACATTCATTGAGAGAGGTAAAATCTGTATAACCAGTATGATCATACTTATAATGGTTTGCTTTAAATACTGTAAGAGGAGCATCATTTGCACCAACAGCAGCACCGCTACCACCACCAACAGCTCCATCAACAACAATAAGTCGACCCTCTAAAATTATTTTTCTTGTAATGGCTGTTGCTTCAAACAATTCTATTTTTATTCTGTCGATGACCTTAGGGTCCGATAAAGTTTGCACAGACCATAAAGTAAGAAAAAATGGCATCTTCAACTCTCGATTGGTCGGAACTAGCGACGGATGCACATTCTAACATAAATCATTACATATATTAGAATGATGATTAGATCATTAAAAAAATATTAATTAAAAGAAAAAATTAATTATAATTATACTTACTGCATCCTTCAAGGGGTTGAATAGATCAAGAAATTTTGTATTTTTATCAGTTTTGGCCGACAACCATCTCAAGATTCTTTGACAGGAAACTCCTTCTTGGTAGTTCACTTGTTGTCTCAAATAAGGAATGACGCCCAAGCCTATAAAATAATGCCAATAAATCAAAACCATTATTGAACGAAAAAAATGAATGATATCATAATAGAAGAAAGAAACACTTACCATGAAATCCCATGGGAATCCATATAAGTTGACTGTCTTTGGCGCTAACGGAGTCAACAACTATTTGACAGTCATTTTGAAGCTTTCATACCCCCATGGATAGCTGTTAAACTCCTCAAGATCCTTGGAGAGCTTTATTAAACCGAGGCTTATGTTGTTGTTAATGTCTCTCGCCCAAAGAATATTATGTACAAACCAAACCAAGCACAATGATTGCTTGTGCTTTTTTGAAAGTCCTTTACCTTTCAACGCTTCTATCAAATTTTTATTTTTGAAGCTTGGACCAACAATGGACACCAGGTCATCACGATTACACGACTTGTCTTTGCCTTTTTTGGGTGTGTGGGGTGCTTTTTTTGGGTTAGAATAGGTATAACTTGAGAAGGAGGATAACATTTTAGTCCAGTAACTATGGCAAACTCCTTCCAACCAAAACAAACAGGCATGCCACAGTAATTTATCCATACCTCATCCATCTTATCTTTGTTTTCATACATAAACCTACGCTTGAGAAGTTCATATACCATTTTCATTTGGAAACGAGCATTGTTGTCCTTCGGCAAATAAAGATATTTTCCAAAGTAGCTGTCCCTAAAATAAGCATCTAATTTTTGTTCTTGAAGTATTTTTTTGAAGGTGTCGAAAGATTTTCCCATGGCTGACTTAACCACGAAATCACCTGTTAAATCTGCGGCACCATCGCACTGCATTCTCACAGGATAACGATCAATGTTGAAGGTTTTGATCAGCTTTTCGGTGGAAGGGCTATTAGCATCTGCATCATATTTTTTGAAATATTCCTCCTCCCCGTGTTCATCATATTCTCTCTCAATTGAGATAACGCTTGTAAAGTAAGCTCATAGAGTGGTGGATGTAGCCTAGCTACTTTACTTGTTCCTTTATTTGGACTTGATTCGGTTTCTGTTCTTTTGGGAACCATATTATCTAAAATTAACAGGAACATAAAATAATATATTATTGTTGATTAATGCATCGTTAAAAAAGGATAACAATAAATCAAACAAGCAAAACAGTAAAATAGCAGGTGATCTGTTGCACCAGGTAGTATATCTGTTGTAGCATATAACCAAACTGTTGCAGCAGATGAGTAATCTATTGCAATAATACAAAACATACCACTCATCTTTTAAGACAGATGAATGGTTTATTCAACAGATCACACAACTGTTGTTACATCATCTGTTACAATATATGAGTGATCTGTTGGAACAGTTAAATAATTTGTAGCAACAGCTGAGTAATTTGTTGCGACAATACAAAATATATCACTCATCTGTTGAGAAAGATAAATGGTCTGTGCAACAGGTCAGACATCTGTTGCAACACATGAGTGATTTGTTGGAACAATTATCAACGATCAATATTATTTAGATTTCTTGCAACATAGGGTCGTCTATCACGGCAGATGAATGATTAGTTAGAAAAATCAAGTCTTGGACTTTTCCTGTAGAGAGAGTTAGTAGGACTTTATCCAACAGGAGGTTCATCTATTGCATCAGATCATCAATCTGATGGTTCTTCCATTGCACCAGATGGTTAATTAGTTGCATCAAATTTTTTATCTAAAGCTTAATCTATTACAACATATGGTAAAGCTATTGCATCAGATTATTAATCTGTTGCATCAGAATTGTAATCTGATGGTTCCTCTGGTGCATCAGATGGTTGATCTGTTGCATCATATGATAAATCTGTTGTATCAGATGGTTAATGTGTCGCACCAGATGGGTAATATATCGGAGGAAACAGTAGCACGATTTTGTTAAACAAAAAACGGCAATTTTACCATTTTTACCAAGAACAAGAACAGAACAAATCAAACCAAATTGTCTTTTTGTTTTTATAAATACAAACAATAAAAATCAAACTTCAAAAAAATGCAACAAACAACAAAATATCATGATTCACTTTGAAAAGAGAAGAGAAGAAATACTAGAAATTAGGATTTTATTCAGACCCCATTTCAAATTAGTGTAACAAATATTAAAATTGTTATCCAATACTATAAGAGAAGTTGGCTCAAGTTCCTCATTTTCTTCAAAACTAAAAAGGACATAAATTTTTACCTGTGAAAGAAGAAAAGGACCAATGAAGAATTCGAAGCTGTTGTGGCCGAAGAGCAAGGCTGTCACGTCGATTGAAGTCAAAAAGGAACTCGAAGCCCAACTATTTGTAGTCAAATATTGAAGTCGCCGAGGATTGAAATGAGAAATTTGCAGAACAGTTGGTTGGGAGAGAGTTGAGAGAAGCTGTCGAGAGAGGGATGAGAGACAGGTTAATTGAATAAAGAGGGGAACTCGAAGCCCAACTATTATCATTGGAAGTTGAAGGGAGAAATTTTGCAGAACTGTTGGTTGGGTGAGAGTTGAGAGAAGCTGTCGAGAGAGAGGAGAGAGTGGTTGATTTGGATTGAAGAGGGTATGAGTTGGGTTGATTTGTATTTTTGAAAAGATTAGAAAGTTTTGAAAATATTAATCAAGTCCACAATTAACTTGATCAAGTTTTCTAATAATGTTTGAACCTATCTGTTGGTCAATGTCACCAATCCTTCATTCAAGACTTAAAAGACACCTATTCTTCAATTTTCTCAGGAAACTTAGATATTAAAAGGGTTCAAACCAACAATCTTAGAGGCGATATAGCCTTTGCACCTCCCTACTTACCACTGCATCATTTCCTTAGATTTGCATGTGGGTTCGCACGTTAAACATATTATATGTTTCTTGAATTTTTTAATACAAGTACAGGATTTACGTGAAAGTTACTGGGTTTATTCAAATCTCCATTTTACACTATAACTCCACCCCTGGCCATTTAGTACCTGTGAAAGGCTTGATACTTGCGACAACCAGAAAGCAAATCACCATCTCATAAAAAATAGTTGAAAGGAAAAGAGATTTAATGTACCTTTGATTTTTCTTGCAACTTAAAAAAAGTGTCAATGTAAGCTCAACTTTCTTTATAAGACACTATCTTTAGTAATTGTTTCTCATAATTGACAGATGTTTTTTTCCTCCCCACTTTCACCTAAATTAATTTTGATTGGTTATATTTCAATTTGTTATTATGATTAGTTTCTGTTAGTAGCTATTCAAAACTTTTGCTCTGTCATTATGCATGGGCATATCTCATACCTCAACTTTGAGATTTCCTACACTATAATTCTTAATAGTTTGACCCTTGTCAACTCTCCCTCAAATCAAAAAGGTTAAAATAAAAAAATAAAAATAGCGCTATAACCTATTTGAACCAGTATATAAACTCTTTCACCAAGCATGTCTTTGAAACATAGTATCATAAATTAATGTCTCTAGGTTTTTGTCCGATATATTGAGAGCATGAGTATAAATTTTAGTATTTTTTGAAACTTTTCATAGTGTTTTATATATATATATATATTCTATTTTCATCTACTTCTACTTTACTTTTATTTGGATTTTGATTCAATTATCTTTTTGCATTAATTATCATCATTCTTTATATTTTTCTTTAACCTTTTTAGTTAATCGGGAGGTTAGCCGATGCACAACACATTATTTGAATATCAAACCAATTAATATTTTATTAGTTGGATGGAAAATTATTAGATTTATAATCTAATAACCTATAAGTCAATCCGTTGAGTGTTTGAACCATCTGATCCGCTAAATAATTCGAACACCACATTCAAATTACTCCATTGTCCTACACATCTTTAAAAAGCAAAATTTTACTTCATTCCAAAGAATACACAGAAAATAACCCTATATCACTGTGACAATTTATTAGTGAGCAGTTAACTTGAAACTTTTTAACAGGAATTCGAATTTAGTCGCACAATGTATCTCTAATGTGAGGAATTCAAACATATCTTTCTAACATAAATTGCATAATTTTAATCTCACGGTCCTTAAATGGCTTATCATATACAAATATTGTAAAAGATAAATTTTCATACATTAAGAAATATGATTTAGGATGAACATATTCTAAACGAAATTAAATAAAAAATAAAATACATCCACATTTTGGTTATTCTATGATATTAGTTTTCCACATCAAAACGGGTTGTACTTCAAGAACCACTTTATAATGTAATGTAAATTAAAATAAAAATAAAAAGAAAAGAGAAGGTATATATTATCAATAGAAAAAACAGAGCGAGATGAAGATGAATAAACAAATTTGTTCTTTTATTTTTTTATACACTATAAAGAAACAAAATAACTAAATGAAATCAATATAAAGAAACAAAATAACTAAATGAAATCAATCCGCATTATGGCTTACCCATGCACGTAGATATTTTTATATATGTGCTTTTCTATTTTAAGTAGGATATTTTTTTTAACTGATTACAAATAGGAGTGTTTTGCAAACCTATTCTATTGAATTTTGGGACGTATGTATTTTTGATGTTGACCCCCTCGATTTGTCCGTATGTTTACTTCTGAAATTCCTCAATGAAAATCTTGGCCCCGCCACTACATGGGTCTTTTTTCCTTGTTGAGGCTGTGGCATGTTGGTTAATGCCTAATAACTATCAAGAAGTGGTGACTGAGAATCGTGTAAATTTTATTCTTCTTCCCAATGATTTCTTTCATTGATGAATTATTAGCTTCTTGTACTGTAGAAAACGGAATACTATGCTTTGATCTGAACATGGACATTATAATCTTCTGAAAGGATCGTAAAATTTTATTGGAGCCTTTTTTGGACGTATGATAAGAATGAGAATATTGTGATGAAGAAAATGAAATAGGAACAACGCGGCTATTTGATAGATGTGGCATTGACATTGTCCCCGAAGAAATGGCCATATCGAGTTGTCACTCGAACGACTTCAGTTCGAAAGAGTCGTACAATGAGCTTTCGCAGGCCCATATAGTGACATACTTTCTTAACATACTATCTGATGATAATTTTGTTTTTTTTCGGTCATCTTTGGGTTTTTCTCCATTTGTATTTGGTGTCAATGAGGGAATGAGGACTACATATTATATTGAAGGAATGGGAAGTGATCACAAAGAGGAAGCGTCCTATATATTTGTATGAGAGAGATTTGGACGCGCCAGCTAATTAATAACCAGCCGGGGCTTGGAGAAATAGTTTGAGGTATTTTTTTTTTTCGCAAAGCAAATACCACATGGTTTATGAAGTTCAATAGTACATCCGAAGCATCTAATTTGCTCGAGATATATGATGAGCAAATTACTTTTTGGATAAATTAAGTGGCGGATGTTTTTAGGATTTTTGCCCTGATTTTTTTACTATATTTAAGTTTTACTTTTTTTTAGAAGAAAAATAAAAGTTACCATGATTACTTTTTACTTTTTCTTAGAAGAAAAATAAAAGTTATCATAATTACTTTTACTTTTCCTGAAAGGAAATATAATTATTTTCCATATTTGACTAATCTCTTTTTGGAAGAAAGGTTTTGGACATCTATAAATAGAAGACCCCTTCTCATACCATAACACAATAACATCCACAATGTAATCTTTAAAGAGTCTTTGTTTAGGAAGATTTCTCCCAATAAGTTTTAGGATTTTCAATTTGATTTTTAATATGTAGGCTTTTTGGCCATACCATATCCAATAATATATTTTTAGTTTAATTTTTCATGTGTCGTCTGATTTATCGTCTTATGGTTTGCAAATTAAAATCTTCCGCATGACGCCCTCTCGATTTCGAACCCAACAAGTGGTATCAGAGCCTACGATTCAATAAATCGATGGTCCAATTGTTGAACAAAGTTGTAATCAATTTGATGATAATGAAGATATATGTCCAAAAACTACATGTGGAAATAATTGTTAATCATATTTTCAATAATCTTGCTGTCACATATTTGAAAATAAAGCTCACTTTTAACCCTGCAAAAGGGCTCCAATATTTTTAACCCGAAAAGGGTTAATATATTTTTTAACCTCAAAGCTCCATTTTTAAACTTGTCAAACAGCAATGATATATGAAGAATATATATGAAGAACGAAGATCATGCACAAGAAGGAGGAGGATCAAGAATATTTTGAAGAAAATCAAGTCAAAAAGGGAAAATTTGTTAGGATTTTTGCCTTGATTTTGTTACTATATTTAAGTTTTACTTTTTCTTAGAAGAAAAATAAAAATTACCATAATTACTTTTACTTTTCCTGAAAGAAAAATATAATTCTTTTCCATATTTAGCTAATCTCTTTCTTGGAGGAAAGATTTTGGACATCTATAAATAGAAAATCCCCCTTCTTATACCATAACACAACAGCATTCTCAATGTAGTCTTTAAAGACTCTTTGTTTAGGGGGAGATTTCTCCCAATAAGTTTTAGGATTTTCAATTTTATTTGGGAAAAGGCATCATTTCCACCCCAAACTATACCCGAAAAGTCGAAGCCACACCTAAACTATACTAGTGACCTATTACACACCTAAACTATAAAAAAGTGAAACTATTTACACTCTGTCAGGCTACCACCACTTGCATTTGGTGTAGTGTTTTACACGCGCTGCCACGTCAGCACCACGTCAGCAAAAAGTATCATTTTTTTATAGTTAAGGTGTGTAATAGATCACTTATATAGTTTAGGTGTGAATTCGACTTTTCGACTATAATTTGGGGTGGAAACGATGACTTTTTCCTTAATATTTTTAGCCATTTACTTTTGTTATTTAATAGGCTGGTCGCGCCTAAAATAAGTGTAACACACGCGCCTTAGAATGGGGGTCGGGTAATAATATCACTTTTTTATAGTTAAGGTGTGTAATAGGTCACTAGTATAGTTTAGGTGTGGCTTAAACTTTTCGAGTATAGTTTAGGGTGGAAACGATGCCTTTTCCCATTTTATTTTTAATATGTAGGCCGTTTGGTCAAACCATATCCAATAATGTATTTTTAGTTTAATTTTTATGTGTCTTCTGATTTATCGTCTTATGGTTTGCAAACTAAAAGTTTCCGCATGACGCCCTCTCGATTTCGAACCCAACAGATGTATAGTATGGTAACAACTTCATCTTAACTCAGTATTTTTTTTTCCGCTAAACATAAATTTATATGTTAAGATTTACTTAAGTTTCAACAAATAACAGATACTCCCTCCGTTTCATAATAAATGAATTGTTAGATTTTGACGCACATATTAAGGAAAAAGCATTAAAGACATAAATTTAACACAACTTTTCATTTTTACCCTCCAAAAAGAAAAAGTTGACCTTGTAATATCTTTTCAAAAGTTAATTGGTTGTCAAATCATAAGGATAAATTTGGAAAAAAATTCAATGATTCACTTATTTTGAAACACCAATAAATACCCCAACAATTCACTTATTTCAAAATGGAGGGAATATGATTTATGAATTCTCAATTTTAGAAAATATAGTAGGTTTCAATGTTAAAAACCTGAAAGACAGAGCCCGTAAAACATTAATTCTTAATCTACTTGAGCTTGGACCGATAGAATGTTTCTGCATGTGGATGAATTGAGATTGTCGATATTTCGCTAAATGCAATGCAGATTAATTATTAAAACAAGATAAATAAGTATTGAAGAGGTTCAAGGGAAGATAAATTAGTTGATGTACAAATCAGAGGTGTTTTGCCTAAATGGAACAATTCTAATTGTACATGTGGCATTGATCCAATTATGAATTGAGCAGTACTGGAGGATCGCTGAGGGGATCCCATCCCTAATAAACTAGATAATCAAAGTCTCAAAGAGTACATTTTCTTCATAATAATAATAATAAGAAGAAGAACAACAACGTCTCAGCCGTGCTAATTAAAAAAAGCCAGCATTGAAAGACCTAACTACCAATTGATCTTGATGTACAACTATAAGCTAGGCCAAACACATTGTAAAACTCTTAAATTTGACACAAATTTTTACTTTGACATTTAAAATATATATTCATTTTAAACACTTAAACTACTATTTTGATGTATTATTTTGACATTAGCATCTAGGTGCGTGTGTATCAAATGGTGCCTACGTGGATTAATTGACTAATTAACTTGAGCCAATTCATTTTTATTTTCCATATCATTGTATCAAATGGTGCCTACGTGGATTAATTGACTAATTAACTTGAGCCAATTCATTTTTATTTTCCATATCATTGTGTACATACTCAGATAAATTAAAGAAAAAAATAAAGATTAAAACACATGGCCAAATGACCAATAAATAGCTGACATGTGGCATTTTCACAAATAATTACAAGATTACTTAAAATAATTTACTTGCACCCCTTCTCCCCTTCCAAGTTGTCTTCTCCAACATACCGCACCCCCCCCCCCCCCCCCCAAACTGTCTTCTCCAACATACCCCCCCCCCCCCCCTCCTCCACAAACTGTCTTCTACAACATGCCCAACCCCTCACCTTCCCTAAATCGTCTTATCTGATACACCCTACCCCTTTCCCCCATTGCGGCCCATATCATTTTTTCTGCCATATCACCAAGCTCTACTAAAGACCTCACTCATTTAGATTCCGTTTCCCAATCAGTTTTACAATAACTCAACAAATAAAAAAATAACAACTAAAAAAGTTGAAGATTTATAAATTTTAATCATCGACATTCTTCAAATTTCTTTCAATCCCAAACACATGGCAAATCCAGAACACATAAAGTTTTTTTTTTTTCAAATAAAATATAGGTATGAAAAGAACTAGGGGAGTGGGTAGTTTTCAAACAAATTTTTTTTTTTTTGTTTTGAGAATTTTGTATTTCTCATCAATCTTTTCCATTAAAATTTTTAAGATTTAATTTTTGAGTATAGAGTTCTTTTCTTTTATGTTGAAAAGATTGTTGTAAATTAATTCTAACTAAAATAAAAAATAAATAATAGTGTGGGGAAAGAGGGGCTACGCTATTGAGAGATTATTGAAGAGTAGATTTGAGTTTAAGGCTTTAAGCTTGGTTCAATGGTGGGAGACAATGGCTAGATAATTGGGGAAGAAGAAGAGGAGAAAAATAACTAATAATAAAATAAAAATAATTAAATGTGTCTTCCACCCGCTATTAGTGAGTGTGATTCTTGGAAGCAAAGCTAAAAAATATTTATTGCTTAGAGGCAAAGAGGAGACAACAAATAATCCTTTACAATAAACTAATAAAAGTACAACAACAACAACATACCCAGTATATTCCCACCAAGTGGGGTCTGGGGAGGGTAAGTGTACGAGTGCACACTACTATCTCAGATGTGAGATAGAGAGACTATTTCTGATAGACATAAACTAATAAAAGTTTTAAACTATAATCGCCGAAATTTTAAAAGATGTAAGAATAAAACTAAACAAAAATGAATCTTATATATTACTTATGAAGAAGCCTCAAAACACGTGAATCAATGTCAACAGGGACAAGACCCCGACATACCTCAAAATATAAAACTTGTCCAACAAAGTATAAACAATGCCTTCTAGTAAGAAGAGCGCTCATCAACAGCTGGTACGAATGAACCTTGTAGTGCAAAGAATCATGAATGTACATCTCAGTACATGCATCATGAAATAATGCAGCGTCCAAGACAGACAGTACAGTCACTGGGATGACCTTGGATGAGTTAATTTGCAACTAGAAAACTTATGAAATACAGACAAATAAAATAAAGAAAGATGAAGTTGCTTTGGAGAAAACTCTGGCCTTGAAGGAATTTGATAGTGATAAGGTCATTGAACTTGATAAAAAATAAGTTGCATTCATCACAAGTAACTTCAGTAAGTTCTTCAAAAAGAAGAAAGGAACAGGTAGCAAGAAGCAGTCCAATGATAATCAGATTAGATGCTACAAATGTAGAAAGAGTAATCATTAAATCACCAGTTATCGTATCTAAGAGACTTTGTGGAGAAAAGAGAGAACTGAAAAGGAACTAAAAGAAAAGGATAAGAAAACACAAAAGAAAGAGTATGTTATGATAGTACTTGGGGATCAGACTTAGATGAATCGGATGATGAGGATATTAATGAAACTGCACTCATGGACAGTGGTGATTCTGATATGGAAGAAAAGATAAAAGTTGCATTTGTTTTTAAAAACAAAACTTTTTCATTAATGATTGCATTAATTGATGATTTCCGAAAACTAACATCAAATAGGAATGAAATATTCAATAGTCTTGCAAGTCTAAAGTTTGATTATATTGATCTAGAGGCTTGTAAAAATACTATTTAAAAAGAAAATATCACCTTAAAGGAATAGGTTAGCAAACTTGATTCATCAAACCTGACCCTCAAATCTGAAGTTCTAAAACTGTCTTTCTCTGGAAAAAAGGTCAAGAGTGAGGAACTAAAAAAATTAAGCCAGAACTGATTAAGTTTAAATATGAATGGTTCTATGAAAAAGAAAAAGTGAGAAAATTAAGTCAAGAAGTATCCGAAGTAAATATTGATCTTAAAAGAGAAAACAAATGGACACATTCCTCAAGAATTGTTCATAAGTACAGTGAAAGAACTTACGATAAAAAGGTTGGATTGGGTTTTTACAAAAGTTCTAATGCTACAAGTAATCTATGTTATATAGTGAAAATCTGGGGCATCCAACCACTAAATATCCTATTGCAGTAAAAAGTTGATTTAGAAGAACAAACTATCAAAAGAATTTGACTCTATATTAGCTCTGGATAACAAAAAGAGAGTCAAAACTGATCTAAGAAATAGGTCACACAACTTGTTGCCTCGATGGGATAGAAAGAACCTCATTCATCCTTTTAATTATAAGAAAGGACCCAAGCTTATTTGGGATCCTAAAACTAAATCCCAAACTATTTTGAAGGTGAGAGTGAAAGGAGGTAAGAGACATTGGTACTTGGATAGTGCTTTCTCAAGACACATGACTGGAGATAAATAAAAATTTCTTTTACTCTCTAAAATTGATGGAGTAGGAGTGTTATTTAGTGATAGTAAAAATGGAATTGTTCCTGGAGTTGGAAAGATTGGAAAATATGAATCCAGAGCACTAGAAGATGTCTATCCTGTGGAAGGACTAAAGCATAACCTGCTTAGCATCTCATAATTATGTGACAAAGGTAATAAAGTAAATTTTACTTCTACAGGTTGTAAGGTATAATAACCCATCTTTCTCAAGATTAACTTAACTCTCAATTCGTGAGTTATCCAAAATAATTATTTTTTAAATGCTCAGTATTGAGGAAATTGAATTATCTTTCCAACGATATAAGATTTGTCTAAATCCGATAACCGGGTAAGAATTATGGCTATTTTAAGTTTCAGTTGTTAAACACCGTCATTCAGGTCAGCAGCACGTCGCGGAGTATATCAAAATGGCAATTGTCAGTTTCCCGTGAGGTATCATGATACCGGCGCATCGCGCCATAACTTATTTTCATAATTGTCTATTTCCAGTATACCAATGCGATTCCACTGCGTCGTAGTGAACTTCTAGGTTCCAACCAAACTGGCAACACGATACCACTGCATTGTGCCACCATGTATTTTCCCAGTTGGCAATTTCCAGAGACACGATGCAATAGCGCCGCATCGCGCCAAGTGCTTATTTTGGAAAAATTTGATGGAAATTAAATATTTCGTTCAGGATTAAAATAGGTTTTTCCTATGATTTTAACATGCCCAGATACAGGATTTAATCCCCAAAAATATTTTAAGTCATTACTCACTCAATTTATCCCCAAATTAAAAGAATTCTCTCTTAAAACTACAAACCCTAGCTTCAAGAAAACAAGAGTAATATCAAAGGATTCACCAAGAACTTCATGAAACTCAGAAATTAAGTTATGTTAGGTGTTCATCTATGGGTTTCTTTCACCCATAAAGTCCACGAATCTATTTTAAAAATACACGATTGTTGAATCATGAACTTCCATGCTTGAATTGAATTGAATTCATGTTCATGCTATTGTTGGATTTTAGTCCATGATTAAATTACATGCTTTTATGAAATAAATCATTATATGCGTTGAACTACATGATCTTCATGATAAACCCTTTAATTTTCAAGTTGATTGATGTAGCCATGATGCTATATGTTTTGATTATTGTATAACCTAAGCATGATGCCCATGTGTTTGATAAAATACCTATGTGAATAAAATAAAGCCATTATAACATGGTATCACATATTACTCATTCATTTATGAGTAGATGCATTACAAGTATTTGATTAAATGCCTCTATGAGTGAACTATGGACAAATATATATTGTTATGATTTTCAAGAGTATATTATGCTTATTTTTCATGCTATTGAGTCCTGGGGGTATTTAATACCAGATAATTTAGTTGTGTGCCTAGAGCCAGTGTCAGGTATAAAATCTCAATCATGTCACGATCAGTAGTACTCTTAGTCAGTTACAGAACTCAATAGAACTCAGTTAGTTACCAAACTCAAGAAAACTCAGTATAAGTCCAGTTCAGTATACTCAGTTCATTGTCTTTCAGTTGGGAGTAGGATTCAGCACCGAGTGAACTCAAGGATGGGGACTCACCTGCCAGTAGAGGGTGTGATCTCTAGAAGCAATCCTTGCATTCCAGAACTACGTAGCCAGCATAGGTTAAGACATTAAAACTGTCAGTTGAGGGTTGATGAGGTGTTTTAACCTGTCAGATAAGGGTTCCACCATTCTCATTAGACTACCTACCAGATGAGGGTAACTCTTCAGTGTTGTTACCCATGGCACGGTACTGATACCCTTCCAACTAGGGTTACAGGTTGGAACCCAACTCAGTTATTTTATTTGGAGAATGTTGGTTAGATGATTACCTCCCACGATCTTAGTTTCAATCTTCAGAATAGAACTCAATTCAGTTCTACAGAATCAAGACTATCAGATATAGTCAAGTAATATCAGTAACTTCAGATATTAGTTACTTTTTATAGGAACTCAGGACTTAGCTTTAGATAATCTTAGTCACAATATTTATTTATATACACAGTAGTGCATACTCAGTATTTACAGTAGTCTCAGTTATCCATGTACTCTCATGTTCAGTTACTCTATATCATGCAGTCAGTTATTGTTTATGCATATGAACCCTTGAATTTAGCCTTACCTCATCTAGCATACCAGTACATTCCATGTACTAACGTATACTCTTTATTTACTCTATGATGTCTCATATCATAGGTTCAGATGCTCAGGTTCCCGCTCGTACATAGATAGATTCAGATTCAGCCAGCATCAGTAGATTAGCAGAAGTCCTCATTATTCGAGGATATTATTTTATTTCATTATTTTAGTAGACTCAATATTTTAGTAGATGGAGTTAGTTGGAGAATTATCCCATCAACTCCACTTTCAGATAGTTTCAGTTAGAGGCTTTTCAGACTCATTTTTAGGTAGTGTTCAATTTTACAGATTGTTATTTCAGTTGATACACTTTAGTAGTATTTACATATTTTTAAGATTATGGTATTTCAGCCTATTTTTTGCATTTATGATGATATCATGTTTCAGTGCTTATAACAGATATCAGTCATGGGTTAGCTTATGGTTCTTCGGGGTTGTAAGCACTATATAGCATCCGAGGGTACAAACTCGGGGCGTTACAAACTTAATATCAGAGCCTAAGGTTCAATAGTGTCCTAGAAAGTCTGAAAGCCACATCAAGTGGAGTTGTATGCATGGGTGTGTAGTACACCACACTTATGGACAAGAGGCTATGAGATGTTTAGGAAAAGTTTCCCTTCTTTCAGTATTCATGTCGTGAGAGTGAGCATGAGCTTAAGTTAAAATCTCAGTCTAATCTATTCTTCTTTTTATTTATAGAACATGCCTCCTAGAAGGACTAACAAAAGACAAACCGAAAATCAGACAGTACGTCAGCCTATTCAGGCAGATCCCCTGGATAAGCATGTCTCCCATGCAGAGTTCAGAGCTGTATTCACTACTCTAGCTAATTCAGTAGCAGCCCAGAATGAACGACCAGATATTTTTCCAGCTAATTTAGTGGCAATACTACTGAAGCCAGGATTTGATACTTTACCCAAATGAATCCTCCCCTATTCTCAGGATCTAAGATAGAAGAGGATCCACTGGAGTTCCTCGATTAGGTTCAAAAAGTTAGAGACATTATGGGAGCGACTTCCATTGAGAGTGCTAAGTTATCTTCCTATCATCTATAAGATATAGATCATATGTGGTTTAAGTAGTGAAAGGTAGACAGAGGCACAGATGCAGAGCCCATAGAGTGGAAAGAGTTTGCTACTGCTTTCTTTATTGCCCTGAATTTTGAACCCCGGATGCTACACGGTGCTCATAATCCTGAAGGACCATAAGCTAACCTATGACTAATATCTGTAACTTAGCATTGAATAATATACTGTAAAAATGAAGAAAACTGGCGAAAAACTTTCCATACAGTTCAAAATGAATTACAACTATATAAAATATATCAATACCAAAACTAAAACAACTATCTGAAAATACTCTAGTCTGAAAGCTTCTAAACTGTCTGAACTTAGAGTTGATGAGACAAACCCTCAACTAACTCCGTCTACTGAAATACTGAATCTAATGCAATACTGAAATAAGGAACATCCTCAAATAATGAGGAATCACATCTAAGTCTACTACTACTGGATGATTCTGAACTTATAAGGATGCTCTGGAGCTCGTGCTTCTGAACCTATGGTATAACGTACCATAGTGCAAGATAAAAGTATACGTCAGTACATTAAATATACTGGTATTCTAGATGAGGTAAGGATAAATACAAGGGTTTACATGCACGAACAATACTGACTAAATATCATGAGACTACTGAATAAGGATACATGCATGAGTGCATAAACTATAACTGAAATCATAGTAACACTGAATACTAAATTTTAATAACTAGATTTCTGATTACTGAGTCTACTAATACTGATATATGATAGAATGAGGTTGAGATCAGTCCTATCTAGTGGGTGATCTCTAATGTACTAATAATAAAGATGATTAACTGAATTTGAGATCAGTTCTATCTAGCGGGTGATCTCTGAATCTAATGGTACTGATATTGATTGACTGTATTTGAGATCAGTCCTATCTAATAGGTGATCTCTGAATCTATTAATACTTATATTGCTTGGTTAAATCTGAGATCAGTCCTATCTAGCGGGTGATCTCTAAATCCATCGATGATGCTAGTGATTGACTGTTTCTAACAGTCTTGAATCTGTACTACTAAGCTGAGTCCTTTTACTGAGATGGATTCTAAAACTGAGACTGTGGGAGGTAGTCATCTAATCGACATACCTCAAATATGAACTAGTGGGGTCCAACCTATAACCCTGTTAGAAGGGTATCAGTACCATACCACGGGTAAAGACAACTGTTATGGGGTCAGTCCTAATAGAGCGAGTGACCCTTGAGATCAGTCTTGTACTAGTGGGTAATCCCTGAGTATGCCAGTCCTATTTAATGGGTGACATCTCATAAACTATGCTGGCTACGTAGTTCTAGAACTTAGGGATTGCTTCTAGGGATCTCAGTCTTATTTAACGGGTGAGTCCCCTTCCCTAGGTTCACTCATTGTTGAATCCTACGCCCAACTAAAAGACTTTGAACTGATTCTTAGACTATACTAGACTGAGCTGAATCTATTACTGATCGTACTAATTAACTGAGCTAAGCTGAGTTCACTGAGTTTTGTTGACTGATGGAATACTACTAAGTTCTGAATTGATTACTGAACTGAAGATGGAATTCTACTGATACTGAGATTACTGAGATTTTCTAAGTTCTATAACTATCTGAGTTCTACTGATCGTGGAAAGATTGAGAGTATCTTGAAAACTGACACTGGCTCTAGACAAGGAGCTAATTTGTCGGGTATAAATACCCCCAAGACTCGATAACATAATTAATACAAGACAGGACAAATTATACATAATATGACAATAGAATATCATCCACGACACAATCAATGCAACATCTCGTCAATCACTTGAAGATCATAAACATGTAGATATATAGGGAATGCATACTAATATCTCATAACTCATCCAACAATGTCTTACATCAAACACTTAACATGCATTAAAGTGTATATAATTGGGGATTTCATGCTAACATGTCACAATTCATTCACTAAGACTTTTCAACAAACACTTGGCATGCATGAACTCATACATAATTGGGGTTTCTTGTCAACATGCTATAATGACACTATTTCCTTCACACAAGACTTTTATCAAATATATGGGGAGGATACTTTGGTTATACAATATTCGATAAACCTAATTAACATGATTACATTAATCAACACGCATCCTGTAGGGTTTATTATCAATATCATGAAATTCACCTCATACTAGGACCAATTCTTAAAACTTGTAGTCTAAATCATGAATTAAAACACAAAAACACATAATCATGAACCTCAATATACATAAATCATGAAATATCATAAATACATAAGCTTTATAATTTTTGAAAAGGATTCTTGAACTTCTTGGATGGAAGGAACCCAAGAATCAACATCTAACATACCTGAAAATTTATATTCTTAAAGTTTTTTAAGACTCTTGGAGGGATTCTTGATATTGCTAATGAAAATTGGGGGCTAGGGTTTTTTTTATCTTTGAGAGAGAATGCTTTTGCTCTTGAGGAATAGTGAAAATAAATGAGTAATTTGGCTATTAAGGGTTTAAATCCCGTGTATAGACTGATTGGGGCTTTAGGGAAATTACTAAATGGTCCTTGAAATTTAAATAATAGAACTTGAACAAAATCCTAATTTTTTTACGCTGGCGCGATGTGGTGAAATTGCGCCAGCTCCCTGAAATGTGGATGACTGGAAAACTGGCTAGCGGCGCGATGCGGTAGAAATTGCATTGCCACCTTGGTTGTAAACTGGAATGGCACTATGACATGATGGAATCACGGAGGTTCACTGGATTTTGACGATTTCCATTTTGGCTAGCTCCGCGATGCGCTAAAGTTCCAGGTGGTACACTATCTTACTAAAATGGCTCTAACTCATTGCCCGAGTGTCAGATTTGGGTGAATTTGGTATCGATGGAAAGCTTATTCAATTTACCACATGATAGAAAGTCAAAATCCTTAAAATACCATAGGGAATAAAAGGTATTCATATATGAATCAAGATCTTTGATGTTCTAAGGATGAATCGAAGCTAGATAGAAATATAGGGTATTACACTTTCTAGAGAGATTTTTTCCCTTAGAGCTGTGAGAAGCCAAGGTGTTAGAGTTCATCAATCTCAGGTAGGGAAATATGAGTGTGAAAGATTATTTCATCAATTTCACTTAGTTAGCCAGGTATTCTCCCCATGTAGTAGCAGACAGTAGGTCCAGAATGACCAAGTTCGTATCTTTTGTGTCAGATAGTGTGGTTAAGGAATACAGGATAGTGATGTTTATTAAGGAGATAGACATATCTAGGCTCATGGTCCATGCTCATAATATAGATTAGGATAATATCAGAGAGAGAAAGGCAGAACAAGAGAGATAGAATAGGTAGCTTCAATTTTAATCAACCTAAGTCAGAGGGCGATAACCGTTCCCAATTTTTTCTGAAATGTTTAATTCCAGCTCTGTCCTCAGCTAGTGTTCCAGTACCTATGTTTATAAATGGTAATAGTGATAGGGAGCGAGGCTTTAAATCTCAGGGTAGAGTCTGCAGTGCTCGAACAAATCCTCTTTTTTTAGATATATGGCAGAAACCACAAGGGTATCTACAGAACTGGCAGTGATATTTATTTCGGGTATGGCAAGCCAGGCCACAGAGCCATAGATTGTCCTCAATTAGGTTCTCAGGGTCAGCATACTCATTCTTAAGCTCAGTTCGGTCCCCCGAATCAGTAGGGTGCCACTTTCAGTGCCACTAGTGGGCAACGACCAAATAGGCTTTATGCACTTTCATCCAGACAAGATCAAGAAAATTCTCCTGATGTGGTCACTGGTATGTTACAGATCTTCCATTTACATATTTATGGCTTGCTAGATCCAGGAGGTTCTTTATCTTTCATAACTCCTTATATAGCCATTAACTTCA
Organism: Capsicum annuum; assembly: GCF_002878395.1. Classification (NCBI taxonomy): domain Eukaryota; kingdom Viridiplantae; phylum Streptophyta; class Magnoliopsida; order Solanales; family Solanaceae; genus Capsicum; species Capsicum annuum. The sequence goes on from NC_061122.1 coordinate 190,999,226, forward strand.
GAGTCAGTCTAGAAATTATAGCAGAGCCTTTCTCAGTTTCTACCCTAGTGGGTAAATCTATCATAGCTCGACGGATATACAAGAACTGCCCGATTATGATATCTCAAAAATTTACTTTAGCAGACCTTGTAGACCTAGAGATGGCAGCTTTTGATGTTATTCTCAGCATAGATTGCCTCATTTCATGCTATGCCTCGGTCGATTGTAGAAATAAAATTGTTCATTTTCAGTTTCCAAATAAACCAATCCTTGAATGGAGAGGTAGTACCACAGTGCTTAAGGGTCAGTTGATTTAATACCTTAGAGCGATAAAATTAATATCCAAGTGATGTATCTACCATCTTGTGCGAGTCAAAGACTCTAACTCAGAAACTCCAACTCTTGAGTCAATTTCATTAGTAAATGAATTCTCAGATGTGTTTCCCGAAGATCTTCTCGGAGTTCCTCCCATTAGGGAAATAGACTTTGGAATAGACCTTCTACCAGATACTCAACCTATATCTATTCTGCCATACAGAATGGCACCAACAGAAGTTAAAGAGTTAAAAGAATAGTTAAAAGATCTTCTAGATAAGGGATTCCTCAGACCCAGTATTTCGTCGAGGGGCGTACCGGTCTTATTCATGCATAATAAAGATGGTTCTCTCAGAATATGTATAGACTACCGTCAATTAAACAAAGTAACAGTCAAGAATAAATATCCACTTTACAGAATCTATGACTTGTTTGACCAAATTTAGGGCACCAATTACTTTTCTAAGATAAATCTCATATCAGTCTATCATCAGCTCACATTCAAAGAATGTGACATTCCAAAAATAGCTTTCAGAACCTTGTATGGTCACTTACAGTTTCTATTCATGTCCTTTAGTCTTACTAATTACCTAGCAGCTTTCATGGAATTAATGAATCACATATTTAAATAGTACTTAGACATGCTCGTTATAGTCTTCATTGATGACATTCTTGTCTATTTATGTAGCAAGAATTATCATGCAGATCACCTCAGAATCGTACTTTAGACTCTCAAAACTTATTAGCTATTTTCCAAATTCAGTAAGTGTGAATTTTGGCTAAGGTCAATAGAATTCATTGCTGGTGAAAAACTATCCTAGACCCATCTCTCCATTTGATATCAGGAGTTTTTTGGGTTTAGCTGGCTATTATCGTTGGTTTGTTGAAGGGTTTTTGTCTATTTCACCCCCTATGTCCAGATTGACTCAGAAGAAAGCCCAGTTTCAGTGGTCAGATTCTTACGAGAAGTGTTTTAAGGAATTGAAGACTCAACTCACCTCAGCCTCAGTTTTGACTCTACCAGATGGTTCAGATAGGTTTGTTGTGTACTGTGACATATCCAAAATAGGTTTGGATTGTGTCCTCATGCAGATAGGTAAGGTCATAGCCTATGCCTCTAGACATCTTAAGCCCCGTGAAAAGAATTATCCTAATTCTGATCTCGAGTTAGCAACTATAGTGTTTACCTTAAAGATTTAGAGGCATTACTTATATGGGGTGCATGTAGATGTGCTCACAGATCACAAAATCTTGTAGTATGTCTTTTCATAAAATAATTTAAATTTGTATCAGAGAAGGTGGTTAGAATAATTGAAATACTATGACATGAGTGTTCTTTATCATCCAGGAAAAGCCAATATATTGGCTGATGCTCTCAGTAGACTGTCTATAGGTAGTGTTGCTCATGTTTAAGATAGTAAGAAGATGTTAGTTTAGGGAGTTCATCAACTTAACCGACTAGGTATCCGCTTAGTCGATTCATCAGAAGGTAGTGTGTGGGTTCAAAATAGTTTTGAATCCTCTCTAGTTCCTGAGGTGAAGGAAAAGTAGGAAAGAGATCCCAGTCTTGTTAAGTTGAAAGAGTCAGTCAGAGATCAGAAAGTAGAGGTTTTCTCCCAAGGGGGAGGTGGTGTGTTGTGTTGTATTGCCAGGGTTATTTATGTGTGCCAGGTGTCGATGACTTGAGGCAATGAATTCTTGTAGAAACACATGGTGCACGTTAATCGATTCATCTAGGGGCTACTAAGATGTATCACAATTTGTGGGAGATCTATTAGAGGAGTGGGATGAAGAGGAATATTGCAGAATTTATAGCTAGATACTCTATATATCAGCAAGTTAAGATTGAGCACCAGAAGCCTAGTGGGTCTATGCAGGAGTTCAGTATTCCCACATGGAAATGGTAAGAAGTGAACACGGACTTTATGATTGGTTTGCCTCGTACTCATCGCAACATAATTCTATTTGGGTTATCGTAGACAGGATGACCAAATAAACTCATTTCTTGCCAGTCCATACTTCCTATTCAGTCGAGGACTATGCCAAACTCTATATCATAGATATGGTCAATTTACATAGAGTCCCAGTATCCATCATCTTAGATAGAGGTACCCAGTTCACCTCTCATTTCTGGAAAGCATTCCAAAAGGGTCTTGGTACTCGAGTTTACCTCAATACATCCTTCAGAGGACTATTCAGACTATATAAGATAATCTAAGAGTATGCGTAATCAATTTTATAGGTAGTTAGGATGACCACTTGCCTTTGATCGAGTTTGCATACAATAACAGTTATTATTCTAGTAGTTAGATGGCTTCGTATGAATCTCTCTATGGTAGGAGATGCAGATCTCTGATTAGTTGGTTTAAAGTAGGTGAGGCCATAGTAGTAGGGCCTGACCTAGTGTTCGATGCCTTAGAGAAGGTTCAGTTAATCAGAGAAAGACTTAGGGCTGCCCAGAGCCTACAGTAATCATATGCAGATATAAGGAAAAAGGATCTCGAGTTTGAGATTGGTGATTTTGTATTCCTAAAAATCTCTCCCATGAAAGGAGTTAAGGGGTTCGGTAAGGAGGGAAAGCTCAGTCCCTGATATGTTGGTCCTTACAAAATTCTCAGTTATTTTGAAAAGGTAACTTATGAGCTTGAGTTACCTTTAGATCTTGCCTCAATGCATCCAGTATTACATGTCTCCTTGCTAAAGAAATGAATTGGTGATCCAGAAGTCATAGTTCTTTTAAAGGATGTATATATTCAGAATGATCTCTCTTTTGAAAAGGTTCCAGTCTATATCCTTAATTATCAGATTTGCAGACTGAGGAACAAAGAATTCCCCTTAGTCAAAGTTCTTGGGCAAAATTAGTTCGTAGAGGGAGCTACTTGGGAAGCAGAAGCAGATATATGGAACAGGTATCCTCACCTCTTCTCCACAACCTCAGATCCAGCTTAAGGTAATAGTCTTCCTTAGCCTTACTAAGTTCTATGTTCAACTAAAATTATAACTTGGTACCCATTACCATTGCATATTCAGTCATGCATTCATGAATCAGTTCAGTCATGTACTCATGCATCAGATATGCATGTTTAGTATAAAAGCCCAGCTTGTTTGTAACTTCAGTCATGAATTCTACCCATCAAATATGCATGTTCAGTGTAAGAGATTAGTTTGTCAGTAGTTCAGTCATATAGTCATGCATCAGATATATATGTTCAGTGTGTAAACTCAGTCTATCAGTGTCTCAGCTTAATCAATCTCATTCGAGGATAATGTTTCCAAAGAGGAGATATTATAATACGCCGTATTTCTCAAGCTTAACTTAACTCTCAGTTCATGAGTTTTCTGATATCAATTTTTTTGAAACTCTCAGTATTTTTCAGTTTAGAGTGTTCCATTGTGTAGGAAATTAAATTATCTTTCCAACGATATAAAATTCGCCTAAATCTGATAATCGGGTAAGAAGTTATGGCCATTTTAAGTTTCAGTCGTTAAACAATGTCATTCAGGCCAATAGAGCATCGCAGAGTATGTCAAAATGGAAATTGTCAGTTTCCAGGGAGGTACCATGATACCGGCATATCGCGTCACAATTTATTTTCACAATTATCAATTTCTAGTGTACCAACACGATTCCACCGTGTCGCGGTAAACTTCCAGGTCCCAACCAAAGTGGCAACGTGATACCACCACATCGCTTCACCATGCATTTTCCCAGTTGGCAATTTTCAGAGACATGAAGTGATAGCACCGCTTCGCGCCAAGTACCTATTTTGGAAATTTTTGACGGAAATTAAATGTTTCGTCCAGGGTTAAAACAGTCTTTTCCCATGATTTTAACATGCCCAGATGCGGGATTTAATCCCTATAAACATTTTAAGTCATTACTCACTCAATTTATCCCCAAATTAAAAACATTCTCCCTAAAAAATACAAATCCTAGCTTTAAGAAAACAAAAGCAATCTCAAAGGATTCACCAAGAACTTCAAGAAACTCACAAATTAAGGTATGTTAGATGTTCATCTATGGGTTCCTTTCACCCATAGAGTCCACAAATCTATTTTCAAAGTACAAGATTGTTGAATCATGAACTTCCATGCTTGAATTGAATTGAATTCATGTTCATGTTATTATTAGGGTTTAGTCCATGATTAAATTACATGCTTTTATGAAATTAATCATTGTATGCATTGAATTTTATGATCTTCATGATAAACCCTTCAATGTGCAAGTTGATTGATGTAGCCATGATGACTATATGTTTTGAATATTGTATAACCTAAGAATTCCCCCCATGTATTTGATAAAATGCCTATGTGACTAAAATAGTGCCATTATAACATGATAGCATGTATTCCCCATTCATGTATGAGTAGATGTATTACAAGTGTTTGATTAAATGCCTCTATGAGTGAACTATGGACAAGTATATATTGTTATGATTTTCACAAGTATATTATGCTTATTTTTTATGTTATAGAGTCCTGGGGTATTTAATACTCTACAATTTAGTTGTGTACCTAGAGCCAGTGTCATTTACAGAATCTTAGTCATGTCAAAATCAGTAGTACTCTCAGTCAGTTACAAAACTCAATAGAACTCAGTCAGTTACCAAAATTAGGAAAACTTAGTAAACTCAGTATCATTCCAGTCCAGTTAAGTATACTCAGTTCAATGTCTTTCATTTAGGAGTAAGATTCAGCACCGAGTGAACCCAAGGATGGGGGCTCACTTGCTAGTATAGGGTGTGATCTCTAGAAGCAATCCTTGCATTCCAAAACTACGTAGCCAACATAGGTTGAGATATCAAACCTGCTAGTTTAGGGTTGATAAGGTATTTTAACCTATCAGATGAGGGTTCCACTATTCTCATTAGATTACCTACCAGATGGGGGTAACTCTCAGTGTCTTTACCTATGGTACGGTACTGAAACCCTTCCAACTAGGGTCACAGGTTGGACCCTAACTCAGTTATCTTATTTGTGGCATGTCGGTTAGGTGATTACGTCCCACAGTCTCAGTTTTAGTCTTCAAAATAGAACTCAGTTCAGTTTTACAGAATCAGGACTATCCGATACAGTCAACTAGTATCAGTAACTTCATATATCAGTTACTTAGTATCAAAACACAGGACATAGCTTCAGATAAGATTAGTCATAACATTTATTTATATGCACAGTAGTGCATACTAAGCTTTAGTACATGTTCAGTTACTCTATATCATGCAGTTAGTTGTTGTTCATGCATATGAACCCTTGCATTTAGACTTACCTCATATAGCATAATAGTATATTCCACGTACTGACTCATAATCTTTCTTTGCACTATGATGTCTCATATCATAGGTTCGGATGCTCAGATTCCTGACCGCGCATAGATAAATTCAGATTCAACCGACAATAGTAGATTAATAGTGAGGCCTCATCATCCAAGGTTATTCTTTAATTTCATTATTTTAGTAGACTCAGTATTTCAGTTGATGGAGTTAGTTGGGGGATTGTTCCATCAACTCCACTTTCAGACAGTTTCAATTAGAGACTTTTCAAACTAGTTTTCAGGCAGTGTTCAATTTTACAGATTGTTATTTCAGTTGATACACTAGCAGTATTTATAGATTTTGAACCTTATGGTATTTCAATCTATTTTTTGCATTTATTATAGTATCATGTTTCAATTCTCACAACAGATATCAGTCATGGTTTAGGTTGTGGTCCTTCAGGGTCGTAAGCACCGTGTAGCATCCAGAGTATAGACTTGGGGCATTACATAAATTCAAATAGATGGAAACCATGGAGATTATTCTGACTGCTAGAAGACACTAATATGTATACAAAGGTCATATCATGAGGAAAAGACTAACTTGTCTAAGTAAAATTGAAAATGATCCCCTTGTTTGGCATGAAAAACTTAGACATGTCATTCTAAAGCAATTAGACTAACTAAAATCTAAGGACATGGTGATGGGCTTGCCCAAAAACAAGTTCAATGAAGGTAAGGTTTTTAGTATTTGTGAAAGGGGGAAGCAAGTGAGATCTTCTTTCAAATCAAAGAATCATGTCAGTACAACCAAGTGCTTCGACTTGGTCTATATGGACCTTTGTAGACCAATGAGAGTACAAAGTAGAAAACCAAAAGGTATTTTTTTGGTTTTTATTGATGACTTTTCAAGGTTTACTTGGACACTATTTTTGGATTCCAAGAAAGATGTTTTTGATAACTTTTCTAACTTCATTAAGAAAAATAGAGAAGAATCTAGACACTTCTTTGATTTCCATAAGATCCGACCATGGTACTAAATTTGAAAATACAAATTTTTTGGAATTTTGTTCAATAAATAGCATAGATCATAATTTCTTTGATTCTAGAACACCGAAACAAAATGTAGTAGAAAGGAAAAATAGGACATTGAAAGATATGACTAGAACAATAATACTTGCAGAGAATCTTACAAAAACTCTTTGGGCTGAGGCTATAAGTATTGTTGGGTATATTGTGAATAGATGCATAATCAATTCCATTCTAGAGAAGACTCCCTATGAATTACTCAAAGGAAGAAAACCAAATATTACTTATCTTAGAACTTTTGGTTAAAAGTGTTTTATTCATAATAATGGAAAATATAAGTTAGAAATATTTGACGCAAGATGTGATGTGGGAATCTTCCTAGGGTATTCTCACCATGGTAAAGCTTATAGGGTCTAAAATAAAAGGACAAACTGTGTTGAAGAAAGTGTGTATGTTAGTTTTGATGAATCTTTTATTGAGACTAACATGCAAGATAAAAGTGAAACTGAAGAATGGGAGAAGGAACAGGTTGCACAACCTGGTCTAACTATAGAACAACCTAAAGGCACATTGAAAGGGGGAACTGAATCACCTAGAGTTATAACCTGGCTTAACTATAGAACAACCTGAAGGCTAATTGATAGGGGAAACTAAATCACCAGGAACTCCAGTTAAAGTTATTCACAGTAAGCCTAGTATCTCATAAGGATTAGTTCCAAAAAGCTACAGTATCAAGGATCTCATCCAATTGAGAATGTTCTCACAGATCTCACTTTAATGATCACACACATATCTAGATTAAAGAACATATCTTCCTTTATTCAAAGACTTTGTATTAGTGATTAAACCAAAAGGGTAAATAAAGCACCTCTTGATGCAAATTGGATTATTTCCATGCAAGAGGAGCTTTACTAGTTTGAAAGAAGCAAAGTTTAACACTTAGTACCAACTCCAGAAGATAGAACTGTGATTGGATCTAAGTGGATGCATAGAAATAAAGTGAATGAACATGAAATAGTTATAAGGAACAAGTATAGGCTAGTGGTCCACAGATACAATTAAGAGGAAGGCATAAACTATGATGAGACTTTTTCCCCTGTGGTAATACTTAAAGCAATCATACTCCTTGTAGCATTTGCTGCCTATAAGGAATTTACTCTTTATCAAATGGATGTAAAGAGTGCATTTCTAAATGGTTATCAAGGAAGAAGTATATGTGAAACAACCTCCTAGGTTTGAAAGTGTTGAATTTCCTGACCTTGTGTACAAGCTTGAGAATGATTTTTATGGACTGAAACAAGCTCCAAGGGATTGGTGTTAAAGATTGTCAAAATTCCTTTTGAAGCATGGATATACAAGAGGTAAAATTGATAACACTCTCTTCTTAAAGACTAATTGAACGGATTTGTAGATGGTGCAGGCTTATATAGATGATATCATATCTATAAAGGTGACTCATGACTTTGCAAAACTCATAAGTAGTGAATTTGATAAGAGCAGAATAGGAGAACTCAACTTCTTCTTAGGATTGCGAATCAAATAAACTTCTTATGGGACATTGATTCACCACCAAAAGTATGTGAATGAACTACTCAAACGATTTTCTATGGAGGAAGCAAAAAAATATAAGCACTCTCATTGCCACTGCCACAAAATTAAATAGGGATAAAATAGGTCCATCAATTGAACACAAGATGTGTAGAGGAATAATTGGGTCACTTCTATATCTCACAGTAGGTAGAATTTACATTTTCTTTAGTGCTGGCCTATGTGCAAGGTTCCAAGCTAATCCTAAGGAATCCCAACTTATATATATGAACAGGATCTTAAGCTATCTCAAAGAAACCACTGATCTTGGTCTTTGATATCCAAAAAAAGTAATTTTAAGTTGGTGGGATATTTTGATGTTGATTATGCAAGTTATCTAGTGGATAGGAAAAGTACCACAGGTATGGTACACTTTCTTGGATTATATCTCATCTCTTGGTCCACTAAGAAGAAAAACTCTATAGCTTTGTCCACTACTAAGTATGAATATGTTGTTGTTGGATCTTGTTGTACTTAACTATTATGGATTAAGCTACAACTAAAGGACTTTAGTATGGATGTTGGTTGTGTTCTAATTTTTTGTGATAATACTAGTGACATTAGTATTGCAAAAAAATCTTGTTCAACACAAAAGAACAAAACATATTGATATAATATTGAAAAAGGTCTTATCTCACTTATGTTTTGTTTAACTGAAGATCAAATTGCAGATATTCTTACTAAGGAATTAAATAGGGAACATTTTGAAAAGAATAGGTTAGAATTGGGAATGATTAAGATTGGATAAATCTCCTCTAATAATTGACTAGAATTTTTGTTCTTGCTTACATTTTTTGTTAGGTTTGTTGATTAATTTAGTATTGCACATTTGGTTGTGTGTCCTAAGTCCAAATTTTTTTTATTGACTTGATTAAATTATGTATTAATTTGTGTAGATATGTTGGATCATACAAGTAACATGTCCATGATTTTTAGCATCAAATATTATTTTACATTACCTACTTAAAGTGCATAGGTCAAAACAGATTAGCACATATAGTCCAAGTATTGTTTGTCCTAATACTTAATGTAACCGTCAAATAACAAGAGTTCAAAATTTGTAAAAATTTGCCAATGCTTTCCCATCAGTGCCACACTACCACTTTCACATCATCTCCTTTTTGAATATAATTACTACCTGTCTTTTACATTTTAACTTCCTATTTTTTACTCTTTATATATGATTTATCATTACCCCTATCACATCCCAAATTACTCATTCTTCCAGCTTTCTTTTCATTCATTCATACATCATAAATTACTTGTTCCAACTCACTCATGGCTTCTTCATTCTCCTCTGACTCTCAAAAATCCAACCCACATATGGATCTGAATCTTCTCAATTGGTTGTTCACCCAAGTGCAAATAAAGAATTCTATATTTCTCCAAGTATCCCAATCAAATTGTCAGATTTTTTTGCTTGGATAAATTTTAAGAATCAATTCTTATAATTCTCAATCATTCCTCATTTTCCCTTTTTCCCAAACCCAGTTATCACTGATATTCCTCATCTCCAAATTATTGACACAGATGACATCCCAACTGCGAATCTAGTTCCACGAAGGGCTAGATCTCAACCCAAGAAAAAAGATTTGTCCTCTCATATCTTGTTAATAAGAAAGAGCGGCCACATCTTGTACCATCTCTTCCTAGAATAGAATTCCTCATACTCACAACAAAAAGCGATAATAGAAAGCATTTATAGTTGAAGCTCTTTAAGCCAGTAAGAAGAAATGGCTTGTAGCGCATGGTCAATCTACTGCTCCCTCCTCCTAAGATTTGTTTCTTTGTATTGTGCACAAGGTTAAAGTTATTAAGCGTACTATTCCTAAAGTCTCCTCTACTCATCCTTATCCTGTTGTTTTAAAGTCTTAGAGTAAGCCAAAATCCACTGCATTTTCTAAATTCCTTAGGTCTAAATCTGTATCTTATCCCAAAAAATAGGTTAGAAAACCTATTCCTTCTGATGATACTGTTATCTCATTTTCGTTACTTCCAAAAGAGAAAAATTATGTATGGTCATGTTGTCACTGGGTTTGGTAATCCTCATATGGCAACCTTGTTAGAAAAATTAGAGGTTCAAGAATGGTCCCATCCATTTCTACAAAATAATTCCTAGAGAAAATTTGAAAAGTCTGAAGTGTATGAGTTCTACATTATTGGGTTTAAAAATAAAGAAATTTTCTCTATGACTGTGCGAGGTGTATCCATTTATCTAGTGGCAGAGGACATTGTCTGAATTTTTGATGTGCTACTAGGAGGTTGGGATCATTATGCGAAATTTGAATGGGCTCTATTGGACAATTTAGCTTCTGCACTAGGGATTTCTATGAAGTTCTCTGGTGACCCACTTTTTGTTCACCATCGTAGAGTTCTTAAGAGTGAGATGTCTCCTATCCATAAATTATACTTTGATGTGGTTCACAAAATTCTTATTCCTCAAAATAAACATCGCACTAAGTCAAACTTTCTTGATCTCATTCTCATGGAACTTTTTGATACTAAAGTAAAGATTGATCTGCCTACACTTGTGATAAAACACATGCATTGTGTATAGCTCAAAGATGATAAAGGGAATGCTCTCTTTTATGTTTTTTTAGCTTGCTCTAGTGTTTAAAGAATACTCGTTTCCTATTCAAGTATGGTCTTTACGTACCACAAAGGATGAGATTGACATCGTGAACCATATTGCACTACCTACTTCTATAAGGTGTGCATACAATCCTTTGTGGCGACTAAGAAATGCCCTTGCTGACAAGACTGCTGAACTATAAGCTGATTGTACTACTCATGAGGCTGAGAGATTGACTCGTATTGCTCTCATAGATAATCTTCAGGATGATCTTGCATGAAAATATTTTGATAATGTTGAAACAGTTCATAGGCTGATCTAACTCCTCCCATCTGCTTTTCTTTTCTCATATTAGTGCCCTAGAATCTTTGTTTTTGTATGCTCCAACTATTTTATCTTATGCTTTTAAGTACTAGATTAGTGTTAAATCATATTTTTATTTTTAATTAAATGGTACTTATTTGCTATATTGTGTCTTGATCTTGCACTCTTTAGTATATTATTTATTCTTTTCAATCTAAGTTCTATTTGTCTTAGTGATAGTCCCAGTGGCAATATATTATTTAACACTTGCTTATTTTAAAATAATTATCTTGAAATAGCTTTTCAATGATGTCAAAATGAGGAAAAAGTGGTTGTGCAATAATTATAACTCAATACCTAACCGATCTTATTCTATCATTCTCTCTTGCTTAAGTGTTTTAGGAAATATGGTTGATGCATAAAGGCAGTGATTTGTCATCATAAAAAAATGAAATTTGTTAGGATCAATGAAGTTTTGATGATTTTCAAATAAATAAAATATGTTGATCAAGTTGGTCCACTGATATACCAAGTCAAGGTTGTAAGTCCACTAATACATGAAGATAATAACACTTGGTTTCAGGAATAGATAAGCTAAAGCAGTTGATAAACTCAAAGTATTAATCACGTGTGAAATAGAAGACATTGATTTGATTACAACACTTGAACATATGAGAGGTTGAGATGAAGAAGGAGTTCTACTTCACAACTAACTCTGAAGAGTTGAGAGTTCCAATTGAGATAGAAGTCTCATTTGATTAAGGAATCTTTAGAGAGTTATGTTTAAATAGATGGAGTGACTTACACAGTCACTTATGCACTTACAAAGCAAAAGGCAATTGGAAAAGTGACTTGGAAGTTCACAACTTGAAAGAACACATAGCTGAATCAAGTTCTATTACTTAGAAAGTAAGGTGTCTTAGTTTCTATGTATTAGGTTTGGTTTTTGAGTTATAATATTTATATAATTCTAGTTTCAGTAAAGTATAAACTGAATTAGGATTATTGTCTTCAAGTTTGGGAACTCGAAGACTTGGGAACACATACCTTGGGAGGTTTGTGTATTGTGTCGAAGTAGGAGTTAGAGTTTATAATTCTTAGATTAGATAAGTCTTGTGATTTTCTATTTAGTGAGGCTCAAAGTTGTTTAGTATAGTTTGGGGTGAAATCCTATAGAGGTACAGGTCATGATTTTTCATACCTTCTTGAGCCGGGTGTTTTCTATATAAAAATCATTGTCTCATTTAATTACTATTTTAGCATCGTTGAAACACGTTAAACAACCTATTTTATTGATTGATAAATGTTAAGCTAAAAGTAAGTAAATCAGTAGGTCTAGTACTCTATCACATGACATTAAAGAATTTGCTAGCTAGGATCTATAATTATTCCTTTTCTAAATATATCAAAAAAATTAGTCATTTGACTTATGAAATAACCTCTATATTATATCAACAAATGTAGTTTCGGGCAATTTTCATTTAGACTTATGCCTTCCCTATCAACCAACTAAATTCCTTAATATCATTATGTTATATGTTTATCTTACCAATTCATGTTCATAGATTATGCATATTAGGCTCATATTCATAATTTAGCCATTTTACGACTCATGCATAAGAATTAACCAGCTTGGGTTCATATATGATATTTATCCACCTTAGGATTATAATCATGGATTAACCACTTTGGGATCATATTCATAAGTTACATCATTTATTAGAATCACTAAGAACTCGAGGGAGGTAGAATCATAATTCATTAAGCCATATTAATTCATAAATTAAGAATTTTTATAACTTTATGGAGAATGAGCTTTTGAAATATTCATGTTGGTTTTAACATAACTTATGATTATGGAGATCATATATTAAGGTCATGAGATACTCTTGAATAAATTCATAGTGCTAGAAGTCATACGGGCCATGCTATATACCATAGTTCATAAAAAAGGAATTTCATGACAATGTGGAGTTTATGGAGATTATAGAGATTTTGAAAGATCCAAGTTATTAAAGCATGGTTAGAAGTTTCATAGAATGATGAAATTATGAAACAACTTTAAAGTTTTCAAATTATGAAACATAAATGATAGTGGAAAACTTAAGTCATCATGCCAAAGTAAAGCAATCAAAATCACACCTTTTAGCTAAAAAGTAGAACAAAAGCAGTTTATGTCAAAGTTTTCATGACATTTAAACGAATTAAGGATCAAGGAGAAATGTTCTTATTGAAAATAATAATATGTATCTTAAAGGTGAGGGAGTTCAAGTAATCATGCAAAACTAAACAATCTAGCTTCACATCGTATTAGTAAGGCAACAAAGGGATTAATATCAAACACTATGAGAAATTCTATCATATACCAAATTCTCAGATTGGGTGAAAAATTCAAGAAGATTTGTAGGTTTAATGGAACAATTCAAATCATAAAAGAATAATCACAAAAATTATAAATTTCACAAGTTTCATAAGTTACAAAATTTATGATTCTCACATCAAATCATGAGAGACGTTAAAATTCACATAATTATAAAGAATGGGGATATAAAGAAGTATTCATAAACATTCCAACAACTTGTTTTAAAATTCAATTCAATTGATAAGATTATATAAATTTCTTCAACCCTAGATATTTTGAGAGTATTTTGAATTAGGAAAGAATAAAACTTAAAGAAACATGTGAAATAAATAGTCTTACATACCTCAAAATAGTAGAGAAAAGATTGGAACGGAAGGGGCTAAACTAGATTCTTGAGTCAATTTTTCTTAGATTTTAGAGAGTTATGTTGTAAGACCCCTCAAAATCCTAAACTTAATTCAGTCTTTTAAAGTTTGTTGAGGGGTCCCAGACTCAAAAAATTTTAGTGAAGTATTCATACTTAGAGTTATTTTACCCTTCATGGTTGGCGATCTTATTTTGCGACCCTTATGACCATTAAATGTCGATATTTAAGTTACTTTATGATCAGGAATGTCAGTAGGTGTTCTCGAATGAGTTTTGGATTTTTCAAACATCGTTTAAAGCACGTTTGGGAGTCTAAACCAGTGTATCGATGCAATCTCAATGCACCACGTTTCCTATCGCATCGATGAATATTTTTCCCCAGCTTCCAGTGCAATTTCCAGTGAATCGACGAAGATTCAACATGGCACGTCGGCCATAGCGCCGATCTCTGCAATATGGCACATCAGTTTGTGTATTGCTAGGCCAGTTTTCAGTTATTAAAAAGTCGCATCTTCATGGGTATTTGGGTCATTTTTCCATGACTATTCAGCCTCAAAAACACGAAATTCATCTCCCTTTAAGCAAATTATACTCATTCTCTCTCAAATTACTCAAGAAAAAACCCTAGGGCTTTCCATTCAAGATTCAAATCTCAAGAATTTCACCATCAATCTTCAAGAATTCAAGCATTAAGGTATGTTCAGTGTTCATCCAAGGGTTTCTTCCACCCTTGGAGTCCAATAAACTCTTTTAAACTTCAAATAGATTGATTTCATGATTTCCATGATTGGGTTTAAGTGTATTCATGATTATAATGTTAATTGGGTTTCTAATCCATGGTTTTTTACAAGATTCATGTGGAATTGATTATCATATGTGTAGTATCATGTGAATTCATGTTGAATCCATTGAGTTTGTGAATTTAGGAATTTATGTTATGATGCCTACATGTTATTTTAGTATCATGTGCATAGTTGTGCTCCCCATTTGTTTGTTAAAATGCTCATGTGAACTAAATGGGGAAAAAATCATGCCATACTAGTATAGGTGTAAACTTATGCCTTACAAGTGTTTGATAAAATATCCCTATGGATGAGTTATGAACAAGTGCACATGTTATGCTTTTCAAGTTTACTCTGTCCTTTACTATTCATGCTATCGAGTCCTGGGGGTATTCAATACCCAAAAATTCAGTTGTTTACCTAGAGCTACAGTAGTTACAAAATGGTGTCAGTGGTGTTACAAATTGTAGTACTCAATCAGTCACAATCTCAGTTCAGTATTAAGTTCAAAACTCAGTGAACTCAGTCAGCTAATCAGGTTCAGTAGTACTCCGTCAGTTAGCGGAATCCAACGAACTCAGTTAAGTCTAGTTAGATAGTACGATCAATAATAGTTCAGTCATGCCTAGTATAGACTAGAAATTAGTTCAGTGTCTATTCAGTTGGGAGTAGGACTTAGCCCTGAGTGAACCCAGGGATAGGGGTATTCCTTCTAGTATAGGGTTTGATCCTTAGTAGGAATCGTTGCATTACAGAACTACGTAGCCAGTGTAGGTTAAGATATTTTCTTGCCAGACTAGGCTTGATAGATCTCGTCCAAGTTTTTCTACTAGCGAGGGTTGATGAAAGAGCTTCTTGTCAGAGAGGGTTAACTTATAGCTTGTCTGTACCCATGGCACAGTACTAACACTCTTCCAACTAGGGTTACATTTTGGACCCCAATCTATTCAAAGAGGGGCATGTCAGTTAGAAGATTGCCTCTCATAATTTCAGTTTCAGTCTCAGTATAGAACTCAGTTTAATTCTACAGGTTCAATACTATCATATACAGTCACCCAACTCAGTATAGAACTCAGTTCTGTTCTACAGAATCAGGACTATTAGAAATATTCACCCAATTATCAATAAAGACTGTCAGAAATAGTCACTCAATTATTAGTATTACAGTATCAGTAAACTCAGATATCAGTTAATCAATATTCAGCACTTAGTAACCAGTGTTAACATGATCTTAGTTATAGTTTATGCATTCATGCATGTTCTCTCATTCAGTTATGTTCATATTACTCAGTTAGTTATTGTTCATGCATATCAGCCTACCTCACTTAGCATACCAGTACATTCAAAGTACTGATGCATATATTTCTTTTTCGCTATGATATCTTATATCATAGGTTCAGACGTACGGGCTCCTGACCATACTTAGCATCCTAGCCTATTGTAGCAGACTTAGTGGTGAGTCCTTATAGTTTGAGGCTAAAGTATTATTTCAGTATTTTAGTATAGTTTTTAGTAGTCGGAGTTAGTTGGGGGCTTGTCCCATCAACTCTATAGTTCAAATAGTTAGAGGATTTTAGACTAGAGTATTTCAGATAGATACTTCTGTATTCAGTTTTTAGTATTTAGTATTTGTTTCCAGTTATGAACCTTATGGTAATTTCAGCCTACCTTTTCCATTTATTTTAGTAATATCAATATTGCAGTGTTATTAATATTCAGTGCTCATAGTAGGTACCAGTCATGGGTTCGTTGGTGGTCCTTCAGGGTCGCTAGCACCGAATAGCATCTGGGGTACAGACTCAGTGCATTACAAACTTGGTATCAGATCCTAAGGTTCAACAGAGTCCTAGGAAGTCTAAAATCCGCATCTAGTAGAGTCTTGTGCATGGATGCTTAGAGTGCCACACTATAGACAGGGGGCTACGAGATGTTTTAGGAAAAGTTTCCCTTCTTTCAATATTCCTATCATGAAAGTGAGCATAAACTCACAATAAACTCTCAATATAATCCTTTTCTTTATTCCATTATAGACCATGCCTCCTAAGAAGAGCGGAAGAAGAACAGAAAATCAGCCAGCCCCTCAGCCCTCCCAGGCAGATTCTCTAGATGAGCATGTCTCCCATACAGAATTCATAGCAACTTTCACCACCCTAGCTCATTCTTTGGCTGCCTAGAATGAATGCCCAACTGTCATTCTAGTTAACCCAGTGGCCAATACTATTATAGCCAAGATTTGGGAATTCACCAAAATAAACCCTTCCTCTTTTACCAGGTTGAAGTCAGATGAGAACCCATAGGAATTTATTGATCAGGTGCAGATGTTTATAGATATTATGGGGTAAATGCTAGTGAGAGTGTTGAGTTAGCTGTATATCAATTACAGGATGTGGCTCACTCATGGTTCAAATAGTGGAAAGCAGAGAGGGCCACAAATATAGGGCTCATAAAATTGGAGGAGTTTGTTATTGCTTTTTTGGATAGGTTCTTCCCGCTAGAGTTGAGGGAACTGAAGGTTTTAGAGTTTATTAATCTAAAGAAGGGCAACATGATAGTACAATATTATTCTATCAAGCTTAATTAATTTGCCAGATATGCCCCTCATGTGGTAGCAGATAGAATATCTAAGATGAGTAAGTTTATGTCTGGTGTGTCTAGTAGTGTGGTCAAGGAGTGTAGGACCGCAATGCTGATTAAGGAGATGGACATATCTAGGCTCATGGTCTATTCTCAGTAGATAGAAGAGGATAAGAATAAAGATAAAGAGAGGGAGAATAAGAGAGATAGAATAGGTAGTTGCAATTTCACTCAGCCTAAGTCAGAGGGTGGGAATCATTCTCAGTTACACCTGAAATCTTTAGTTCCATCTCTATCCTCAGCCAGTTCTCCAGTGTCAAAATTTAGAGATAGAAATAGAGCTAGGACACCAGGCCCTAAACCCCAGGGTAGTAGTAGCAGTGCCCGAATAAATCCTCTCTGCCAGAAGTGTGGCAGAAACCATCAGGGTGTCTGTAGAGCTGGTATGTTTCGGATGTCGCAAGCTAGGCCACAGGGTTAGACTGTCCCCTCAGGTGGATGCACAGAGTCATCATAATCATCCCCCAGCTCACTCTGGTTACCTGAATTAGTAGGGTGCCACCAGTGGGCAACGCCCAAACTGACTCTATGCACTTCAGTCCCGACAAGATCAGGAGAGTTCTCCTGATATGGTCACGGGTGCAGTATAAGTTTATCATTCACGTGTTTATGCTTTGCTAGATCCAGGAGCTTCCTTGTCCTTTGTAACTTCTTTATATAGTTGTTGACTTCATATTCAGTCCTAAAATCCTAGTAGAGCCTTTCTCAGTCTCTACCTTAGTGGGTAAATCTATCATAGCCCGGTGGGTATACAGAAACTGTCCGATTATGGTATCTCAGAAAGTCACTTTAGCAGACTTGGTAGAATTAGAGATGATAAATTTTGATGTCATTCTCAGCATGGATTAGCTTCATTCATGCTATGCCCTAGTTGTCTGCAGAAATAGAATTGTCTAATTTTTGTTTTCAAATAAACTTGTCCTGGAATTGAGGGGTAGTACATCAACACTTAGAGGTAGATTGTTTCTTACCTAAGGGCAAAGAAAATGATATCTAAGGGATGTGTCTATCATTTCGTTCGAGTTAAAGATTCTAGTTTCGATGCTCCCATTCTTGAGTCAGTTCCAGTAGCATGTGAATTCTTAGATGTGTTTCTCGAAGATGTTCCCGGAGTTCCTCCTGAGAGGGAAATTGACTTTGGAATAGACTTTCATCCAAATACTCAGCCCATATTTATTCCACCATACAGAAATGCTCCAGAAGAACTCAAAGAATTAAAAAAATAGTTGAAGGATCTCCTAGATAAGGGATTCATCAGACCCAGCGTATCCCCATGGGGAGCACCAGTTCTATTCGTGCGTAAGAAAGATGGTTCTGTCAGAATGTGCATTGACTACCATCAGCTAAATAAAGTCATGGTCAAGAACAAGTATCCACTTCCCAGAATCGATAACTTGTTTGACCAACTTCAGGGTGCCAATTACTTTTCTAAGATAGACCTCAGTCAAGCTATCATCAGCTCAGAGTCATAAAATGTGACATCCCAAAAACAGCCTTCAAAACTCAGTATGGTTAATTTAAATTCCTTGTCATGTCCTTTGTTCTTACCAATGCCCCAGCAGCTTTTATGGATTTGATGAACCATGTGTTCAAGTAGTACTTGGACATGTTCATCATAGTCTTTATTGATGACATCCTTGTTTACTCCCGCAGTGAACATGATCACGTAGACCATCTAAGAATAGTGTTATAGACTCTCAGAAACCATCGGTTGTTCACCAAATTTAGTAAGTATGAATTTGTCTAAGGTCAGTAGTTTTCCTTGGCCATATCATTTCAGTGATGGTATTAGAGTTGATCCCCAAAAGATTGAAGCAGTGAGGAACTGGCCCAGACCCATCTCTCCATCAGATATCAAGAGTTTCTTGGTCTTGGATAGCTATTACCGATGGTTTATTGAGGGATTTTGTCTATTGCATCCCCCATATCTAAAGTGACTTAGAAGAAAGTAAAATTCCAGTGGTCAGATTCTTGTGAGAAGAATTTTCAGGAGTTGAAAACTCGAATCACTACAGTCTCAGTTTTGACTATAACAGATGGTTTAGATGGATTTTTGGTATATTGTGATGCCTCTAGGGTTGGTTTGGGGGTGTTTTGATGTATAGAGGTAAGGTCATCTCCTATGCCTCTAGACAGCTTAAGACCAATGAGAAGAACTACCCCACCCATAATCTTGAGTTAGCAGTTGTAGTATTTTCCTTAAAAATTTAGAGGCACTATTTGTATGGGGAACATGTTGATGTGTTCACAGAACATAAAAACCTCCAGTATGTGTTCTCTCAGAAAGACCTAAACCTCTGTCAGAGAAGGTGGTTGGAGTTGTTGAAAGAATATGACATGAGTATCCTTTATCATTCGGGAAAGGCCAATGTAGTGGATGATGTTCTCAGTAAGATGTCTATGGGTAGTGTTGCTCACTTGGATAAAGATAAGAAAAAGTTAGGTCAGAAAGTTTATCAACTTGCCCGACTTGGTGTCCTCTTAGTCGATTTAGCAGAAGGTAGTGTATGGGTACAGAGTAGTTTAGAATTATTTTGGTTTTCGAGGTAAAGAAAAAGTAGGATAGAGATCCCAGTATATTTACGCTGAAAGAGTCAGTCAGAGATCAGAAAGTGGAGGTTTTCACCCAAGGGAGAGATGGTGTATTGCATTGCCAAGGTCGGATATGTGTGCCAAGTGTAGATGACTTGAGGCAGCGGTTCTTACAAAAGCACATAGTGCACACTACTCTATTCATCCAGGGGCCACTAAGATGTACCGTGACTTATGAGAATTCTATTGGTGGAGAGGGATTAAGAGAGATATTGCAGAGTTTGTAGCTAAATGCTCAACATGTCAGCAGGTTAAGATTGAACATTAGAAGCCTAGTGGGTCTATGCAGGAGTTCAGTATTCCCACATGGAAATGGAAAGAAGTGAACATGGACTTTGTGACGGGTTTACCTCATACTCATCGTTAGCATGATTCTATATGGGTTATTATAGATAGGATGACCAAGTCAACTCATTTCTTACCAGTCCATACCTCTTATTCAATTGAGGATTATTCCAAGCTCTATGTCAGAGAGTTGGTTAGATTGCACAAAGTTCTATTATCCATCATCTCAGATAGAGGTACGCAGTTCACCTCTTATTTCTGGAAAGCCTTCCAAAAGGGTCTGGGTAACCAAGTTCACCTCAGTACAACTTTTCACCCTTAAACAGATGGTCAAGCAGAAAAGACCATCCAGACTTTAGAAGATATGCTAAGAGCATATTCCATTGACTTTAAAGGTAATTAGGATGACCACATACCTTTGATTGAATTTCCGTATGACAACAGTTACCATTCCAGTATTCGAATGGCTCCGTTTGAGATACTCTATGAGAGTAGATATAGATCTCCCATTGGTTAGTTTGAAGTGGGTGAGGCTATAGTGGTGGGGCCTAATTTGGTATTTGATACCTTTGAAAAAGTTGAGTTGATCAGGAAAAGGCTTAAGACAGCTCAGAGCTGACGTAAATCATATGTTGACGTGCCCAAAAAGGATCTCGAGTTTCAGATTGGTGACTTTGTGTATTTGAAAATCTCTCCTATAAAAGGAATGAAAAGGTTTGGCAAGAAAGGGAATCTCAGTCCCCGATATGTCGGTCCTTACCGAATTCTTATCCATTTTGGAAAGGTATCTTACGAACTTAAGTTGCCTACAAACTTAGCTTCAGTGCACCCAGTGTTTCATGTCTCCTTGCTAAAGAAATGCATAGGTGACCCGACAGTTGTAGTCCTTGTAGAGGGTATAGATGTTCAAAACAACCTTTCCTATGATAAAATTCTAGTCGAAATCCTTTATTATCAGATTTGTAGACTGAGGAACAAAGAAGTCCCTCTAGTCAAAGTTATTTGGCAGAATCATTCCATTGAGGGAACTACTTAGGAAGCAGAAGCAGATATGTGGACCAAGTATTCTCACCTCTTCTACATAAACTCAGACTCAACTCAAGGTTACAATTTCCCTTAAATTACTCAGTTTCATGTTTAGATGTAGTTACCAACTTGAAATCAAGTAGTGGTGCATACTTAGTCACGCATTCATGAATCAGTTCAGTTATATACTCATGCAACAGTTATGCATGTTCAGTATACAAACTCAGCTTATCAGTAATATCAGTTATGAAATCATACATCAGTTATGCATGTTCAGTCTAATAATTCAGTATATCAGTAGTCTCAGCCATTAAATCATGCTTCAGTTGTGGATGTCTAGTATATACTTTCACTTTATTAGTTCTCCCATTATAGACAGTCTGATTCAAGGATGAATGTTCCCAAGGGAGATATATTGTAGGACCCCACAAAATCCTTAGCTTAATCCAGTCCATTAAAGCTTATTGAGGGGTCCCAGACTGTCATGACCCGAATTGGAGCCCTGGCCGTGACGAGCATTTCGAACCATGAAGACCCGAAATACCCCTATGTATCTGGTAATCATGCACATAATTCATATAATAAAAGAAATGTGGAAGTTTCACAATACTAAGGAAACATGGTAAACCTGAATGTGATCATAACACTAAAAACTGAAATCCAGGACATCTGAATAAAAATGTCTAACTCAGTCTGTGAAATCTCTACTATAGTCCAAACAAACTGTCTGAAAACTGGGACAAGGCCCCTAGTTGATCAAAACAGAACTAAAGATAATTATCTAAAATAACCAGGCCTTCTGGATCATAAAAGGCTCACCACTTCACAATCTAATCTGTGATCTAAAATATCTACTATTTATCTGGACCCCTAGACAGTGCCTCAGAACCTAGAGGGAGGGGGCGGGTCAGCACAAAAGTACTGACATGCGAAGAAATCCAAAATAGAGTACTTGAACATATATATATAATAGATGAGAGCAATTTTTCATCAAACGTCATGCATAAAAAAGTTTTTGGACACACATGGGAATCATTCGAGTAATCATAAATCATTCTTGTCAAAATAGTTTCTGATCTTTGTATTACTTCTGAGTTAGGTGGAACTCCACTACATTTTCTGATATTCCACAGGCTATATGGAATCAGCCATTGACTCGGCGGGGAAGCCTCCAACCAGAGTGTGCCGTAAGAATTGGAGTATCTGATTATAATATGCCATACGACACTAGGCCAGCATAATATAAGATATATTCGGATTGGCAAATTACGATTTCGGGCAATGAGTATCTGGACTCGTGCCTTCTTCGGGGAACCACCTAACATCTCTTTCTGCCCAATTTTTTACCTTTTCCTATCATGCAATATTCTAATCACAAAATCTGTAAATTTGATTCCAAATATGCATTCTATTCTATTCTGAATTTATCATGGCATATTCTGAGTTGGTGTCATCACACCAAGACTTGCAAGTTCTATTTCTAAGCCATAATGCAATAAGCATAATCTTTCATAAAAATGTAGTTTCAGACCACCCAAAACATGTAATTTGCATAAAAGATTTCATGTTTCGAAAACTCAAGTCAAAACCATGCAAAAACCCTCATCAAACATATGGTGGTCACATGCTTTTGGCGAAACCATGCACTCTTTCATTATATGTATATTCAACATTCACAACCCTCTCTTTCGTATTCAAAACATAGCAAAATCCAAAGTATTTTATATCATGCTCTTCAAAATACATTCAAAACAATTTATATCATACGAAGATGAGAAAACTCATAACAAGAGAGGGATTACGAAGATGAGAAAACTCATAACAAGAGAGGGATTCATTATAATTCATGCTCTCAATTGAATAACCATTCTTGAACACATACGTACATATATACATAATTTCAAATCAATTTGGGGGAAAGGCCTAAAGACCAAAATAATACCGTAAAAACTTCTAAAACATAATTATATTCATAAACTTCAAAACCCCATTCTTAAAACATGATTTCTATGCCCATGAGATTTTAGGAAAAACCCCGCACACCTCAAATTAGGAAGACAATTGGTGCTTATTGAAGCCTACGACCTGGGGATTCCAAATATGTGATCAACTTCGAAACCTACGGTTGACTCTTGAACTACTTAGGTTTTTATTTTGAAACCCTAGAGAGGATCCTTGATGATTTTGATGAAAATAGCGTTAAGTTGCTCAAACATACCCTAAATCCTTTGTTTGAACGGTTTTAAAGGTTAGGGAAAATTCAAAATTACCACTAATGACTCCTAAATGGAATAAAAAATTTGAACTAAAAAACCCAATTTCGGGTGCCACTACGACGCGCCACAATCGCGGTGGTCCATTGGAATTTGACGAGTGGGAATTGGGTGCCTCCGCGATGCGCCACCATCGTGGAGCCCCACTGGAATTTGACGATTGTCAATTTGACCCTCTCCGCGATGCGCTAGACACCAAAATGATGATGTTTATAAATGGAACTATAAATTATTCATAACTTTTTCATCGAGGGTCCGTTTTGGATGAATCTTATATCGTTGAAAAGCTAATTCACTAATCTACGTAATGAAAGGTTGAAATATAGGAAATTCCACATGAAAATTAATTTAGATCATTCTAGAAGATAATGCTTAGACTTTTCATGGATGAAATTTAACTAAGAAAATGTTGAGTGTTACAATATCTCCCCTTGAGATCATTCGTCCCCAAATGATGATGCGGAAGACAGAGAAGCACGATTTCGAGCAAACAAAGGCAAAGAAAGAAAAGGACAAAGATTGTACCTTCCATCACTTTATTCACTGGGTCAAATAAATTTGGGTATCTATCTCTCATATCATCTTTTTATTCCCAAGTTGCTTCTTGGACTTTCTGATTTCTCCATAACACTTTAATCGAAACAATCTCTTTGCTTATCAATTTTCTAACTTGGCAATCAAAAATTGCTACTGGCTCTTCTTCGTAGGACAAGGAGTCTGTCAGCTTGATTTCTTCAATGGGTACTACTAACGAATGATCTCCAATGCACTTCTTCAGCCTGAATATATGAAATATCGAATGGACAAAACCCAAACTTGCAAGAAGCTCTAATTCATACGAACCTCCACCTATTCTTCTCATAGTATGGTATGGTCCTATATAGCGAGGACTCAGCTTACCCTTCTCCCCGAATCACATAACTCCCTTCATGGGATAAACCTTAAGAAATACCCAATCTCCAACTTCAAACTCTAACTCTCTCCTTCTAATATTGGCATAGGATTTTTTATGACTCTGAGCTGTCTTAAGTCATTCTCTAATAAGCGTCACATCTTCCATTGCCTAATAAACAAGATCAGGCCCAAACATCTGCATCTCATCCACTTCGTACCACCCTATTGGTGACCTACATCTTCTCCCATACGATGCCTCAAATGGCGCCATCTTAATACTGGAATGGAAACTATTATTATACGCGAACTCTATCAATGGCAAGTGCTCCACTCAACTACCTTTAAAATCAATCACACAAGCCCTTAACATATCCTCAAGGGTCTAGATGGTGCGTTCCTCTTGCCCATCTATTTAGGGGTGAAAAGCAGTACTTAGGTTTACTTGGGTACCTAAACCTCTCTGAAAAGATCTCCAAAACTGAGAAGAAAACTGCGTACCTCGGTCAGATATAATGGACACTGGTTCCCCATGAAAACAAACTATTTCTGCTATGAACAACTTAGCATAATTCTCTCCTGAATAGTTAGTCCTGATAGCCAAAAAGTGCGTTGACTTTGTCAGCCTATCTACAATTACCCATATAGAATCATACTGGTTTCGGGACTTCGGAAGTTCTGTAATGAAGTCCATATTTATCATCTCCCACTTCCATAAAGGCAAAGCTATCTCTTGGGAAGTACCTCCTGGCCTCAAATATTCTACCTTCACTTGCTGATAGTTCAAACACTTGAAAACAAAATCAGCTATATCACGTTTCATGTTATTCCACTAATACAAAGTTTTCAGATTATGGTACATCTTAGTAGAGCCCGGGTCAACAACATACCTCGAAGTGTGTACTTCATCAAGGATTCTTTCCCGTAGTCCATCAACATTCGGGATGCATAACCTACCCTGATATCTCAAAATACCATCACCACCAATTTTAAATGACATTACCTTTTGTTGACCCACATCTTTCTTGATTTGCATCAAGATGGGATCTTCAACCTGCTTCTCTGACTTCAGCACAAAGGGATGACTTAGCTATCTCATGAACAATCACCCTTCCATCTTCAAAATCTAAGAGTCGCACTCTCCAATTTGTAAAACGGTTAATATCCTTTACCATCTCTCTCTTCCCATCTTTAATATGAGAAAAGTTGTCCATAGACAACCTACTGAGAGCATCGGCTATAACATTTTCCTTGCATGGATGGTAATCCAGGCTCATATCATAGTCTTTCAAAAGGTCTATCAACGCGTCTGCCGGAGGTTTAATTCTTTCTGCGAGAAAACATACTGCAAAATTTTATGGTCAGTATAAATATCAACATACACTCCATAGAGATAATGCCTCCAGATTCTAAGTACAAACACCACAGCTGCTAACTCCAAGTAATGAGTGGGGTAGTTCGCTCATGCACCTTTAACTGCCTAGATGCATAAGCTACTACCTTACCATGTTGCATCAATACACAACCAAGTCCCACACGGGATGCATCACAGTATACCATAAAACTATCTACACCCTCGGGAAGAGTCACAATAAGAGCAGTAGTCATCTTGTCTTTCAACTTCTCAAAACTAATTTCACACAAGTTAGACCATATAAACTTCACCTTTTTTTGAGTCAATTTAGTGAGAGGAGCAGCTATGGAAGAAAAACTCTCTACGAACCTTTTGTAATAACCCACCAAACTGAAGAAGCTTTGAATATCGGTTGGAGTCGTGAGTCTGGTCCATTTTCCCACTGCCTCAATCTTTTAGGGATCCACTCTAATCTCGTCACTAGATACAATATGCCCCAAGAAGGTAATAGCATTCACCCAGAATTCACATTTAGAGAACTTAGCATATAACTCATGATCCTTAAGGGTTTGAAGGATAATTCGAAGGTGATTGGCATGGTCTTCCTCACTTTTACAATAGATCAGAATACCGTCAATGAACACTATGACAAAAAAATCTAGAAACTAATGGAACACCCTATTCATAAGATCCATAAAGGCTGCAGGGGCGTTAGTCAACCTGAAGGACATGACTAAGAACTCATAGTGACCATATCGAGTTCAGAAGGCTATTTTGGAAATGTCTGACTCCCTAACCTTCAACTGATGATAGCCCGAACGAAGGTCTATTTTTAAAAAACACTTAGCACCCTGAAGCTAGTAAAAAAGATCATCAATTCTAGGAAGAGGATATTTGTTTTTAATAGGGACCTTATTCAACTAGCGGTAGTCTATGCACATACGCAGGGACCCATCCTTCTTTCGCATGAAAAGTATGGGTGCACCCCATGGGGAAACACTAGGATGAATAAAGCCTTTGTCTAGAAGGTCTACGAGCTGTTCTTTTAACTCCTTCAGTTCTTTGGAATCTATTCTATATGGCAGAAGAGAAATAGGACGAGTGTCTTGCAATACATCAATGCCAAAATTTATCTCTCTATCAGGTGGTATCCCTGGGAGATCTTCAGGAAAGACTTCTGGAAACTCATTCACTATAGGGAATGACTGAAGAGGAAGAATTTCAACCCTGGAATCTTTTACTCAGATTAGATGGTACATACAACCTCTGGAGATGAGATTTTGGGCTCTAAGATAAGAGATAGAGTGACATCTAGGTGCCACATAATTTCCTATCCACTCATTATACCATTGGTTCACTACATCCTTTAGATGATAAGCCACTAGCTCAACACCTTCCCCCTGATCCACATGCATCACTCTAGAAATCTTCTCCATTTCGTCTATGAACTCTTGCGGTTTCTCTTCTACTTTAGTTCCAGTAAACTTAGGCGGGTTCATTCTCATGAACTGACCCACCCTAGTAGCTTCAGATGTAACAGGTACAGACCTAACATCTTTTGATTATTGGGCCTGATTAGCCACCAACCGTGTCAGCATATGAATAGATTGTCTGAATTCTGCATTCAAAATATCCCCCTGAGCAGTCAGGGGATGGTTAACATTGTTTCGTAGAGCCTGAGGTAGACTGGTCAGGACTGGAGGGACTCCTAGAGCAGGGACAGGGTCTGGAGTGGGAGATCTATTATGTGTCCTCATCCCATGAGTGGGACGGACTTCATCATTCTAAGCACTCTGATTAGTATTGCGATGAGAAGGCTTGACTGTTATTTCTCTAAGACAAAAAATCACTGATTAGGAATAGACTTGCCTCTAAAGCACGAACTAAATCACAAAGAAGGGAAACATTTCCTAAACACCTAGTAGTCTCCTGCTTATAAGTGTGGAGCACTACACACCCATAAATAAGACTCTACCCGATGCGATTTTGCAGACACCCTGGGACCATGAATCGTACTTTGATATCAAGTTTGTCATGACCCAAACTGGGGCCCTGGCCTTGACGAGCATTTTGAACCATGAAGGCCCGAAACAACCCTATCTATCTGGTAATCATGCACATAATTAATATGATAAAAGAAATGC
>NC_061122.1:191029970-191078286 GCF_002878395.1 Capsicum annuum
TATCTATCTGGTAATCATGCACATAATTAATATGATAAAAGAAATGCAGAAGATTCACAATACTACGAAAACATGGTCAACCTGAATGTGATCATAAAATAAAAAACTGAAATCAAAGATATATCTGAATAATAATGTCTGACTTAGTCTATGAAATCTCTACTATGGACCAAACAAACTGTCTGAAAATAGGGACAAGACCCCCAGTTGACCATACTAGAACTAAAGATAATTATATGAAATAACCAGGCCTTATGGATCATAGAAGGCTCACCACTGCACAATCTGATCTGTGATCTAAAATATCTACTATTTATTTGGACCTCTAGACTGTGCCTTTAAAACTAGAGGAAGGGGGGTCAACATAAAAGTAATGAAATGCAAAGAAATCCAAAATAGAGTACTTGAACATATATAGAAAATAGATAAGAATAATTTTTCATCAAATGTCATGCATAAATAGTTTCTGAAAAAACATGGGCATCATTCGAGTAATCATAAATCATTCTTGTCAAAATAGTTTCTGATCTTTGTATTACTTTTGAGTTAGGTGGCAATCCCCTACATTTTCTAATATTCCACGGGCTATATGGAATCCGCCATTGACTCGGCGGGGAAGCCTCCAACCTGAGAGTGCCACAAGGGTTGGAGTCTCTAATTCAAATATGCCATATGGCACTAGGCTAGCGTAATACAAGATATACCTGGATCGGCAAATCACGATTTCGAACAGTAAGTATCTGGACTCATGCCTTCTTTGGAGAACCACCTAACATCTCTTTCTGCCCAATTTTTTACCATTTCTAATCATGCAACATTCTAATCACAAAATTTGTAAATCTAATTTCAAACATGCATTCTATTCTGTTCTGAATTTATCATGGAATTTTCTGAGTTAGTGTCGTCACACCAAGACTTTCAAGTTCTATTTCTGAGCCATAATGCAATAAGCATGATCTTTCATAAAAATTTAGTTTCAGACCACCCAAAATATGTAATTTGCATAAAAGATTTCATCTTCCAAAAACTCAAGTCAAAACCATGCAAAAACTCTCATCAAACATATGGTGGTCATGTGGTTTTGGCAAAATCATGTACTC
Source organism: Capsicum annuum (assembly GCF_002878395.1). Lineage (NCBI taxonomy): Eukaryota > Viridiplantae > Streptophyta > Magnoliopsida > Solanales > Solanaceae > Capsicum > Capsicum annuum. The sequence goes on from NC_061122.1 coordinate 191,031,071, forward strand.
TTTCATTATATGTATATTCAACATTCACAACCCTCTCTTTCATATTCAAAAATCATATTCAAAACATAGAAAAAGCCAAAGTATTTCATATCATGCTCTTCAAAACGCATTTAAAATAATTTATATCATATGAAGATGAGAAAACTCATAACAAGAGAGGGATTCATTATAATTCATGCTCTCAATTGAATAACCATTCTTGAACACATACGTACATATATACATAATTTCAAATCAATTTGGGGGAAAGGCCTAAAGACCGAAACAATACCGTCAAAACTTCTAAAACATGATTATATTCATAAACTTCAAAACCCCATTCTTAAAAGATGTTTTCTATGCCCATGAGATTTTAGGAGAAACCCCGCATACTTTGAATTAGGAAGACAATAGGTACTTATTGAAGCCTACGACCTGGGGATTCCAAATATGCGATCAACTTCGAAACCTACGGTTGAATCTTGAACTACTTGGGTTTTTATTTTGAAATCCTAGAGAGGATTCTTGATGATTTTGATCAAAATAGGATTAAGTTGATCAAACATACCCTAAATCCTTTGTTTGGACGGTTTTAAAGTTTAGGAAAAAGTCAAAACAACCCTAAATGACTCCTAAACGGAACCAAAAATTTGAACTAAAAAAACCCAATTTTGGGTGCCACTGCGACATGCCACCATCGTGATGGTCCACTGGAATTTGACGAGTGGGAAATTGGGTTCCTCCACGATGCGCCACCATCGCGGAGCCCTACTAGAATTTGATGATGTTTACGACTGGAACTATAAATTATTCAAAACTTCTTCACCGAGGGTCCGTTTTGGATGAATCTTATATCGTTGGAAAGCTAATTCAGTCATCTACATAATGAAAAGTTGAAATATAGGAAATTCCATATAAAAATTAATTTAGATCATTCTAGAAGCTAATGCTTAGACTTTCCATGGACAGAATTTATCTAAGAAGACATCGGGGTGTTACATAGACTTAGAAAATTTTAGCTAAGTATTCATACTTCGAGTTATTTTAGCCTTCATGGTTGGCGATCTTGTTTTGCCACCCTTAAGACTATTAAATATCGATCTTTAAGTTTCTTCATGATCAGGAATATCAGTAGGTGTTCTTGGACGAGTTTTGGATTTATCAAACATCGTTTAAAGCAGTTTAGGAGTCCAAACTAGTGTATCGACGTGATCTCAGTGCACTGCATCACCTATCATATCGATGAATATTTTCTCCCGCTCCTAATGCAATTTTTAGTGAATCGATGCGAACTCGATGCGGTTCGTTGGCCATAGCATTGATCCCTTTGATGTGGAGTGTCAATCTGCTCATCACTAGGCAGTTTTTAGTCATTAAAAAATCGCATCTTCGGGGGTATTAGGGCCATTTCAAGAATTTTGCCATCAATCTTCAAGAATTCAAGCATTAAGGTATGTAAAGTGTTCATCCAAGGGTTCGTTCCGCCCTTGGAGTCCAAGAAACTCTTTTAAACTTCAAGTAGATTGATTTCATGATTCCCACGATTGGGTTTAAGTGTATTTATGATTATAATGTTAATTGGGTTTCTAATCCATGGTTTATTATAAGATTCATGTCGAATTGATTATCATATGTGTATTATCATGTGAATTCATGTTGAAGCCATTGATTATCATATGTGAATTATCATGTGAATTCAGTAATATCGAGGATGAATGTTCCCAAAGGGGAGATATTGTAAGACTCCACAAAATCCTAAGCTTAATTCAGTCCTTTAAAGCTTGTTGAGGGGTCCCAGACTTAGAAAAGTTTATCTAAGTATTCATACTTAGAGTTATTTTAACCTTCAAGATTGGCGATCTTATTTTGCGGCCCTTACGACCACTAAATGTCGATCTTTAAGTTGCTTCATGATCAGGAACATCAGTAGGTGTTCTCGGATGAGTTTTAGATTTTTTGAACATCATTTGAAGCACGTTTGGGAGTCCAAACCATTGTATCAATGCGATCTCGACGTGCCGCATCTCCTATCGTATCGATGAATATTTTTCCCCAACTCCCAGTGTAATTTCCAGTCAATCGAAGCAGACATTATGCGGTGCGTCAGACATTATGTTGATATTTTTGACACAGCATATCAGTCTGCACATCGCTAGGCCAGTTTTTAGTCATTAAAAAGCCGCATCTTCAGGGGTATTTGGGTTATCTTCCCACGACTTTTCATCCCCAAAAACATGAAATTCAGCTCCCCTTCATAAAATTACACTCATTCTCTCTCAAAATTACTCAAGAACAAACCCTAGGACTTTCTATTCAAGATTCAAATCTCAAGAATTTCACCATCAATCTTTAAGAATTCAAGCATTAAGGTATGTTAAGTGTTCATCCAAGGGTTCCTTCCACCCTTGGAGTCCAAGAAACTCTTTTAAACTTCAAATAGATTGATTTCATGATTTCCATGATTGGGTTTAAGTGTATTCATGATTAAAATGTTAATTGAGTTTCTAATCCATGATTTATTACAAGATTCATGTGGAATTGATTATCATATATGTAGTATCATGTGAATTCATATTAAATCCATTGAGTTTATGAATTTGAGAATTTATGTTATGATTCCTACATGTTGTTTTAGTATCATGTGCATAGTTGTTCTCCCTATGTGTTTGTTAAAATGCTCATGTGAACTAAATTGGGAAAAAATCATGCCATGATAGTATAGGTGTAAACTTATTCCTTACAAGTGTTTGATAAAATGTCCTTATGGATGGGTTATGAACAAGTGCACAGTGTTATGCTTTTCAAGTTTACTCTAGTTTACTTTTCTTGTTATCGAGTCCTGGGGGTATTCAATACCCAAAAATTTATCTGTTTACCTAGAGTTACAATAGTTACCGAATGGTCTAAGTAGTGTTACGCACAGTAGTACTCAGTAATCAGTCTCAGTTCAATATTTAGTTCAGAACTCAATGAACTTAGTCAATTAACCAGATTTATTAGTACTCCATCTATTAGTGAAATCCAGTGAACTCAGTTCAGTTCAGTTAGACAGTACGATCAGTAATAGTTCAGTCAAGCCTAGTATGGACTAAAAATCAGTTCAGTTTTTATTCATTTAGGAGTAGGATTCAGCACCGAGCGAACCCAAGGATGGCGATATTCCTGCCAGTATAGGGTTTGATCCTTAGTAGCAATCCCGGCATTACAGAACTACACAGATAGCATAGGTTGAGATATCTTTCTGCCAGAATAGGGTCGATACTTCTCATCTGAGTTTTCCTGCTAGTGAGGGTTGATGAAAGAGATTCCTATTAGAGAGGGTTAAACCATGCTTGTCTTTACCCGTGGCATAGTACTGACACCCTTCCAACTGGGGTTACATGTTAGACCCCAATCCATTCAGAGAGGGGCATGTTGGTTAGATCATTACCTCCCACAGTTTTAGTTTCAGTCTCAGTATAGAACTCAATTCAATTCCACTAATTTAGGACTATCAGATACAGTCACCAAGCTCAGTATAGAACTCAGTTCGGTTCTATAGAATCAAGACTGTCAGAAATAGTCACCCAATTATCAATCAAGACTGTCAGAAATAGTTGCTCAGTTATTAGTATTACAGTATCAGTAAACTAAGATATCAGTTAATCAGTATTCATCACTCAACAACCAGTGTTAACATGATCTCAATTATAGTTTATGTATTCATGTATGTTTCTTATTCAATTATGTTCATGTTACTCAGTTAGTTATTATTCATGCATAAGAACCCATGCATATCATCCTACCTCACTTAGTATATCAGTACATTCAAAGTACTGATGCATACTTTGGTTTGCGCTATGATATCTTATATCATAGGTTCAGACAGTTAGAGGCTTTCAGACTAAAGTATTTTAGACAAATATTTCAGTATTCAGTTTTCAGTATTCAAAATTTGTTTCTAGTTATGAACCTTATTGTGATTTCAGTATACCTTCCATATTTATTTTAGTAATATTAGTATTGCAGTGTTATTATTATTTAGTGCTCATAACAGGTACCAGTCATGGGTTATCTGGTGGTCTTTCGAGGTCACTAGCACAGTGTAGCATCTGGCGTACAACTTGGGGCGTTACATATGTTCGAGGAGAAGGAAAGAGATGTTGGGTTATAAAAAAATATCTAAAAGATGATGGTTAAAAGGGTTTAAATCATGTAGGGGTAAATATAAAAAAACTCACACCAAAATGCCCCTCTTAGCATGTTGTTGGTCACTAGCCCCTGCAATGCCAAGTAAAATGAGCACAACATTTTCACAAAACTCAAATTGACGAATGATTGATGACATTGAAAACAAGACTCAAAACCTTTAATCTGATAGGTAATAGGTAATGTAAATCTACTTATTCTTGGAGAAATGCTTGTTTGAAGTCAATCCTTGTACGAAACTATATGAAAACTTAATCGTTAAATGAACATTTAGTTCAACTTTATGTTGGTGTTTTCTATGACCCTAATTCATATCCAACACCCTTCTTACACTTAAGATATGACCTTTACACCTAAATATTGTAATGCCCTGAGAGTACACCCAGGGCGCCACATGGTGCTTACAGTCCTGAGAGACCACAAGATAACCCATGAGTTGGTACTTGCTATGAGAACCATATAATATAATAACATATGTGAAAGAACAATTGATAAGCCATAAGGTTTTAGCAAATAAAAACAATACTAGATAATGAATTTGGAAACAAATGTTGTCTAAAAACAATGGCTGAAACTTATAAAATAAAGATAAACTGACTGACTGTCTGAAGTGTTCAAAAGCCTCTAAGATTGACTGAATATGAATTGATGGGAGAAGCCCTAACTAACTCCAACTAACTAATGAACTAAAAACATGAATGTAAATATAGCCTGTCCTCGAAATATGAGGACTCACCACTGCTACGGCTGATAATCTGGAAGGTCTAAATGTGATCTGGGAACTAAGCATCCAAACCTATGATATAATACATCATAACGCAAGAAAAGAGTATGCGATCAGTACTTTGAATATAGTGGTATGCTAAATGAGGTAGGCTAATATACATGATTTTATGTGCATAAATAGTAACTGACTAAATAAATAGCATGAAATACTGAATAGAACGCATAAAATTTGTAAATACTGAAGATACGTAAAATCTGTAAATACTGATGGATGCATGACCAAGCATAAAATATGTTCCGAAGATAATCTTTAAACTAAAATACTAAAATTTCATAATTGAATTACAAATATCTGTATGCTATGGTCAAGTAACTGAAATTAAATTACTAAGCTGATTACTTGATTGATACTGTGGGGGCTATTATCTAACTGATATACCCTAAATAAGCAATTTGGGGTCCAACATATGACCTCAGTTGGAAGGAAATCAGTAAGTACCACGGGTAGTAACACTGGCTATGTGAATTTATTAAAATGTTATTCTGAAGGACTAAGGATTACCCTCAATTAGCAAGTACTCGTATGAGATCAACCCTCAACTGGCAGGTTGACATCTTACCCTATGTTGGATACGTAGTTCTAGAATGTAGAGACTACTAATAAGGTTGCACCCTCAACTGGCAGGTGAGCCCTCATCCCTGGGTTCATTCGATGCTAAATCCTACTCCCAACTGAACTAACTCAGAATACTGAATTGTTCTAAAATTTACTGATTATGATAACTGACTGAACTGATAATGCTCATAGCATATTTTGAAACTATTTTAAAGATACTGAGACTAAGTCAAAAACTATGTTTTCGGGTATTCATAACCCCCAAGACTCGAGAGCAATAATAGCTACATAGTACTAAAACTTTGGGGGACATAATATCGAAGTATTATACAAAATTCATTCTTGTAGACATTTCATCAAACACTTGATGTTCATAGTGCAAGGTAAGCATGGGAATAGTTTAAAGCTTGTATAAATAGCATGATTTCAACATCAACATCACTAATTATGAATTAAATCAGCGAATAACATTATTAAAATATGTGGGGTTGAATAACAATGAAAATTTCATGGAAACATAGTGTAGAATTACAATTCATGGGAGTTTATGGTTAAAATCACAATTTAAAATCATAATATCTTGTAAATATCACATCTTTGAATTTAAAATTTGATATTCGGTCTCCATGGGTGAAATAAACCTATAGATGAACACTTCACATACCTGGGTTAATGAATTCGTGAGAATTGATGGTGAATTCTTGAGATTTAATCTTGAATTTTGAAGGATAGGGTTTGTTATTGAAAGAGAGCTACTTTAATTTGAGTAAATTGTGAAAATAATAAGCAATTAGTTCTCTTTGGGACTTAAATCCCGTGTTTGGACTGAATGGGGTAAGGGAAAAGGACTTAAATGCCCTTGGAAATTACAAACACAGAACTAAACTCACAATCTTGGTTTTGACACCCGATGTGATGCGGTGAAATCGTGTTGGGTCACTAGAAAATAGGACCATCCCAAACTGGAACCTTGGCGCGATGTAGCGACATCGCGGTACCCCACTGAACACAAAGTTGGCCCTTGGCGCGACGCGGCGCTATCGTGACAATCCACTAGAAAAGGACAAACACAAAATAGCACATCAGTGTGAAGTGGTGCTTAGAGTGATGGCACACTAGAAAATTACAAACGTGAATTTGGCCATCACCGTGACGCGGCCTTATCGCATTGGACTACTATTTTGCACTAAAAGTGCCATAACTTCTCACCCGAGTATCGAATTTGGGAGAAATTGATATCTATGGAAAGATAATTTAAATTCCTACTATTTGGTGGCTCTTGATATGGGAAATTCTCATTAGAGAAAAATATATGCTTATTTGAAGTTGACTATAGCGATATTCTTCTCAATAATTCAATCGGTAAGGGATATTTTGATTTGCCTAGTAACTAGGAGTTATTTGAGACCTTAATATACATCAAACTAACTCGTAAAACTATAAAATAACCATAATTTACTATGCATGATCTTGTAACATGGCGCTAACGTGGGTTTGAATTTTGGGGGTATTACAAATATAGACAAATTTGTTAGATTCAAGTCATATAGAGCAGTCTAAATTGTTAGCCTGAAAGTTCAGATGTTACACAACTAGCCCAAGATGGCTCATATTTTATAAGATTTTCAACCCTATGTAGATGGTCCCTCTGTCTTTTGGGAGCAATACTCTATTATGGGAAAAAGATGAAAAAGACACAAAGTCGTACTTGTGCAACCAATGTTTCGCTCACCTCATTGGACGTTACCTTCATCTCATCCTTCGGATGATTTATCCAAAAGAGGTTTTTCATTTTCATCTCAATTATTCTAATCCTTTTCGTATTGTCTATGTCAAAATATCTCAGGTTTTCCTCAGGTCTTATTTGATTGATGACGAGACAATCTTCAGTTGAAACTTTTCCTGGTAGGTCTCTTAGCCACTATGTTTGTGTTAGTTTTTGAGTTAGGCTTGACATTGAGGGGCAAGACCAGCTATTCAAAGTATGCCTTTTGAGCAGACAGAGATGCATGTGCCTAACAGACAAAAAACTTATCTAAGCTTGGTCCTCTTTTCCCTTTGGGGAAAACTAAAGATGTGACTCACATCTGACAAGTTTGGGATTTTATCACCTCTCATATAAGCGCATCATATGGTAGGGGTACTTACTTTTTTGGAGAGAGACACTTCGTCAACAGGAGAAATAATCTTTTCAGTGGAGTAGTTAGCTAAATATTTGAATGGAGTTATCAGTGCAATCGAATTTGTCGAATAGTGGAAAATTGGGAGCGCACTATGCAAGGAAACCTCCGTAACAAGCTTAGAGATTGGAATTGCATTTTAGCTTCAGAAATTCCAAAGATCTTGCACCATCACATTAGAATACGGAGATAAGGGAGTAATACATTAGCTTCTCCTACCCACAAGGGATTTGTTATTCAAAGTATACCAATCCAAAGGCCGAGTAATGGCTTTTTCAAGGAACTTCATAAAGCAAACCCTGAGAATGAAATCTCATATCCGTGATCATATTCCATTTATCTCTCATTCTGTTATAAGGTAGCCCTTTGTCATCCTTCCTTGGTGTTTTTTCTCCTCACATGATTCGGCACCCTAACTTGCCCCATTTATTGATTAAGGGAGTAACTGAAATGATCCCCTTGATATCCAGACCTTTCAATTTTGGGAAGTGGCAGGCCTCTTCTGATGTTTTGGCTTCTGTGTTAGGTCATGTCCTTCTTGGATAGTCGTCCATGTGTCAGGCATTCAGGGTCCTTCCTCCCTATTTAATGGTTATTGGCCTATAAACAAGTCATATGTTTTCATCCCAAAAATACTGGAATAAAGGAACTAACAAAGTTATATTACATTTTACCTTTGTATAATAGTTTTCTTAACCAATAACAACAATCATCTCTGTAACATGCTCTTTGTATAGAAATAAAATCTATAAGATTACTACTAATAGGTATGAATTTCATGGGCTTTCATGTCAAAAGACACTTTTGAAAACTATTTTACCATTTAGACACAAGTTTTTAAAAATTTGCCATATACCCACTTTAATCCACATCATCAATAACTTTTTCAAATCAACAAATTCACCCACAAGTTTTATAATAATACACTTTAACCCAATATTTTTAACTTAATAAATTCATCTACAAGTTTCTAATAATACACTTCAACCGACTCCATCATTCATAATTATATACAAAATATATTGGGTTGCTAAAAGTAATTAAAAAAATCCAAAAGCTTAAAATAAAAGTTTCCGTTTCCATCCAAAAAGCTCTGATTCCGACATTATTTTTCGGTGATCAGCTTTAAATCAATCCACAAATATCATAAGTTGTCCATTGCATCCATTTTTATCCCATTTGTTTGCTATATTATCAAACACACTTCCCACCATTGTTAAAAAGCTTTAAATTACTAACATTACTCAAAACCTCTTTAGAAAGTACGTTACAGTAGCTCAGACGACTCCAAATTTATTTCTCTATTCCATAAACCCAACGATCATTGATTAGAAGTAATATTTGCAATTTTAAGATTTTTGTATGGATATCTTCCCAGTCATCGTCCAGTTATTGATCGTGCATATATCCCGACATAGACCCTCAGCATAATTTACCATCGGCCAAAGCTTAATTCTAGGATATCTATTGCAGAATTTATTAATTTTGGTTTCTAGTGATTTCATGGGAGAATGGGAAGAGACTCCCAAATGTTGGAAATGAAAATCTTTTAGTAAGTTGACATTGCCCATTGTGGTTCTCCACAACGGTTCATACGATGAGTTGGTTGCAAGTGTAATGGAGAGGGGGATCTAGATAGTGCGCTGAGTGACGTGGTAATTAGTTATCTAATGCACTCAAGGGAAAATGTGCATCCTACGATCATAAATAAAGATAAACATGTGTCCTTGTACATGGTGGATGTTAATGCTGATGGCTTTAGGCCTGTTTTAAGGATAAATGTAGTTAAGAGGCCCTTTGAAGAACCGTTAAACTTATCACCACCCCCACCTAGGCGCCTGACAGTCAACGACAATTTGAATGATCATTAGAACGATGGAGATCATCCAATTAAGACATAAGATAATTTTATACATATGGAATACATTTTATCGGACTCGTAAGATATGAAAGAAGATTGTGAAATGGGATCACAACCAAGATATTTCTTCGCTGATGAAATTAATTTTTATCATAATCAAATATCTGTCAATAAGAAAGAGCTGAAAATGCTACTAGATGGAGCATCAGTGAAACAGTCTGTTAATTATTTCACGGAGAAGACCTACACCAAATTGTCAAAGGTGAAATATGTATCTCGTGGTTGCAGCTGGTTGTTGCAGGTAAGTAAGGATGAATCCTTGGACAGATTTCGCATATACAAGTATATTGGATTCCACACGTGCGGTGTTGAACACGCCACGGGTAGGCATATACAAGCATAAGAGAAATTTAGAGGATTGTGTTTAGGGCGATGCTTGTTCAATGAATACAACTGTAGATTGTTGATTAAATTCACGAAGAGTAAAAATTATGTGATAAAAATTTAGATCTCATATGTAGTATATCATAGACAAGCAAATCAATCTACACTACACCAAATAATTTTTGATGCACTACATCAATCTTAGACACTGTCACTCCTCGACCAGACATATAAGTCGATCGTAAACCATATGAATTGATGAACAATCAATAGCTTGTAGTTTAAAAAAAACAGTTAAATTTAAAAAATTTAAGCACATAATCACATGATTTGACAGTGGTGAAAAAAATAATTAAATTAAAAAATTTTTAAACACATAATCACATGATTTGGGGGTGGTGAAAGAAAATAATTAAATCAAAAAATTTAAACACATAATCACTTGAATTGTTGAACTGTTAGTTAAACAAACAATCTTAAACTGTTGGTGATACTTAATAGACTGTCATCGATGTTGACCTATGTCAATTCCATTTAAAAAATATACTTGTGCTTTGAGGGTCCATTGATTCCTTTGATCTATCTTAGACTTACATTATCGGTTGTGCATCGATTACTCTCTTGATCGTTCGTAGATCACATAGATTTATGTACATTGTTATAGACCCTCACTTGGATGTTGTTTAAAAATGAATAATTAAATAAAAATAAATAAATTATGGATTTCTAAACATATGAAGGAGTTTAAATAAGTCACATGATTTAGTTAGATCTTACACAAATTGGGGGTGGTGATTGAAGGATTATGTGGATGGATAGTGGTTGAACAATCAACATCCTCAAAGTAATGTCTGTCAAAGCACAAGTATGTTTTGAGGATGTTGATTGTATTTGATGACTACCCATCCATATACTCTTTTGATTTGGGGGTGATGCTTGAACGAGTATGTGGATGGGTAGGCATCAAATATAGTCAACATCCTCAAAACATACTTGTTCTTTGACAAAAATTACTCTTAGAAAATTGTTTATTCAACCACTACCATCCCCACACACCTTAATTTAACACCCTTAATTTGTATAAGCTCTAATATAATTATGTAACTTGTTTAAACTCATTCATATGTGTTGAATTCCACATTATATTTATTTTTTATTTATTTATTCATTTTTAAACAACATGCTAGTAAGGGTCTATAATAATGCATATACATCTATGAGATCTACCAATGATCCAGATATCAATCGATGCACTACCTACAGTTTCAGTCTGCGGTAGACCAGTTGAATCGATGGACCCTCAAAGCACAATTATATTTTTTACTTAATTATTTTTTTAAACATATTATTGAAGGTTCATCGATTACAAGTGTCAACGGTAGACTTTAATACCTTGTTGATGATTGACATAGGTCATGATCGATGACAGTCATTAAGTGTCACCAATAGCTCAAAAAATACAATTACTATTCCAAAGGTAATAAATGGCTAATTTTGTATTCCTTCAATATTAACATTTCTTTTTACTTCATATATAAAGTCCTCCACCCCTTATTATTTTATTTCATCCACTTTATTTTTATTTTAAAATAGTACAATGTCTCAAGCATCTCAAATATCCAATTCTAAAAAGACACTAATTTGTCCTTTTGAAAATGTGGTTGTCTTGAGGACAGCACACACGAACTCAAATTAAGGTCGCAAATTTTATAATTGTGTAATTGCGAAGGTGAATCGTGTATGTCTTTTTTAAAATTATGTAAATCATTGTGTAATTATATTTTTTTAAAATAATGATGCATGCTAGTTTTTTAAATGGATTGATGAGGTATCACCTCCAAGTAGTCCATCAACATTGAGTCTGGGATTCGAGACATAAAAATTTCATGGCATGACTAAATTTAATCTACTACAAAGGCTCCGAGAATACGAAAAAAATAGAGATTTTCTCATGACATTGTTCAAAGAAGACGAAGAGCAGAAGAATCACTTGAAAGTATTGCTACAAGACACCTAAATTGAGAGGGATCAGCTAAAACAAAAATTAATTTTGGCCGAAGAAATGGAGAATGACCTAAAAATGATGTTATGTGGTATAATTCTAGTATTCTCTATCTGGAATGGTGTAACATGGATGTAGTGAGATAGAATAAATAAAGTAGATTCAAAATCATGAGGTAGATACAACAATCAAGGGTGTGGTCGTGTGGCCTATTGGTCAATGAAGTAGATTCAAAATCATGAGGTCTCAGTGATCGATACCTGTGTTGGTGAGAGATAACATATACCCCACGACTTTAGATGGGTACACACAAGCTGATTCATACACCATAATCATAAGAAAAATAATTGATGTTTATGTCCTTTTGTATTGGCTTGTCTCCCATGTAGTGAATAGTTTGCTAATATTAAAGACGAATTGGTAAAGGAAGTCCAAAAGTAAATAAAGATTTTTTTCCATTACTTATAGATGAATATGGGTTGTGTTTTTATTTGTATGACAAACTTTTTCATCAGATATATCAAGAGGTCTTATGATTAACATTAATGCCAACTGATCCCCATATATCGTATATCTTAATATTCATTGGTAATAATATCCTTTATCCTATACTTATTAAAAAAATGGGTACCACAATATATTTAGTTATGGAGTTGTCTTTATAACTTCACTAATATGAGATCTCAATCTTCCAAATTAATTATCTGCGATGAAGATCACTTAGCTCATGACCCAGATGGCCAGATCAAATCAAATAATTTCTCTTATAATGGCATTATTATTATTGTTATTGGCTAAAATAATTGCATAAATAATTAATCTTATGTATTGCCTAGAGATATCTTGTTCTATGTTGAGTAATATAACAATAACATCATAGGATCGAGGTGGATTTATTCGATTCTTTAACATCACACCATGTGAAAGCCTCTCCCAAAATCCAAATCCTATATGTTTCATGTGTTCAAGATTAGTGAACACAATATACTATCAAAAATAATCACACCTGATTTCAACTTTCTTGTTTTTAGGCATTTTTTTAGGTATATAAACATGATTAGGGTTTATATATCAAAACTAAATCAAAATTCCTTAACCAAAATTTTAAAATTCAACATCGTGATCGACAAAAAAATCTATCGAAACTACCGGATCAAAACTCAATCATTATTTTGGAATCAAGCTAATTACTATAAAATTCACATATTTTAACTTTTTAATCAACCACATTCAGAAAAAATTCCTATACTACATCACTACGAAATGGTTAATAATAAAAATTGATAAAATGGATCTACAAATAATCGAAACTTGATTTTAACTAACCTTACAATGCAAAAACGAGTCCTTTGCAGATGGAGAAGAAGAAAAAATTAAAAATGGAGCTTGGGAGAATTCTTGAGAGTAGTTGAAGTTGAAGAGGAGAGGGAGAGAAGGGGTTTAATTTAATATTGGAAGAAATTGAGGGTGTTAGGCGTATTATATTAAATTCTTAAAGTTGTTAAAATGATAAAATAGCTCCATGGCCCACATGTGGGCCCCACTTTTACAACGTTTTTACACTTTTTAAATCCTAACCCTAAAAATTAAATGAAAAAAAATAAGTGGGTATATGACAAAATAGTTTTGCCAAAGTACGGTTTTGCCATTTTTTTCCCGAGTTTCATGGTAGGATTAGTATCTGTGGAAGGGAACAGGTTGACAGGTTCTCAGGGGGAACATAAGAGGAGATGTGTCTAAGGGGAAACATGTATTATTTGTCTCGGGGGGACATACAAAAGATCGACAACTGCTTGCATTAAGGGAACCGGCAATATGGGTTTGTCATTATCATTAATTGAAAAATTGTTAAATTCTCAGTTTTGTTGATAGACAATCCATCGTAGGGACCCGGTCCCTACGGTGCTATGGAGACACTTCTGATGATGACTACACATCTCTAGAGACCTCGTTCAGTGGTTATGTGTACCTCTTGGAAAGTCGGCATTATAGTTGTAGTGTGTACTTTTGCCAAAAAGTTGGTGGGTACAGTAGCAGAGGCATAACAACCTTTTGCCTCGACCAATGAGAAGAGTCCTAGGTTTTTCATATATCTATAGCTACATCTATAATCTATATATATATATATATATATATAATACTCCCTCCATTTTATTTTAGTTGGCCCTCTTTCTAAAAATATTTGTTTCAATTTAGTTGTCCCATTGATGAAATCAAGAGAATTTTAATATGTTCTTCCAATAATACTCTTATCATTAAATGACTAAATAAGTTGTATATGTTCAAATTTATATTTTCAAAGCATAATTAACAAAGAAATTTTGGTAGAATAGACCCCTAATAAATATTTTTCTTAATGGGTGTGCCAAATATAAAGGGACCAACTAATACGAAATGGAGGGAGTATATAATATAATATATTAAATGTGTGAAGGGCTTTAAAAAAGTTATTTGACTTTTTACCCTTCATTAAAAGTCTTTGTTTTAGACAAAATCGTCTTTTCACTATTTTTTCCAAATATTTAAGAGTTGAAAATTAATTAAATATATTTATGGTTAAACCTTTCCTTATTAGAAGTCATCTGAATTACGGATTTTTTCTAATATTTAAGTGTTGTAAAATTAATTAAATATATTTATGGTAAAACCTTTCCTTATTAGAAGTCATCGGAACTAATGACAATTAAAACTTTTTTCATTAGTTTAAGAATTCTAAATCAACTAAATTTGATTTTAAGGAGATTTGAAAAATCTAAAAATAAATATGAAAGTGTTAGAATTAATAAGAAAAATTTAAGAAGTACCAAATTTTAAAAGTTTTAAGTACGTAATAAGAATGTAGTCAATGATTTTGTAAAGATTTGAATTTAAAAACAAGAAAAGATTTTAAATAGAGGAAGAAAAAAGAAAAATAATCATACCACAAATATGAATTTATCCTAATATTTAATTGTCGAAAATTGATTAAATTACTTCTGAAAAAACCTTTTCTTATTAGAAGTCATCAGAATTAATGACAACTAAAAATTTTCCATTAGTTTAAGAATTCTAAATCAACTAAATTTGATTTTAAGAAGATTTGAAAAATCTAAAATAAATATAAAAACATTAGAATAAGAAAAATTTAAGAAGTGCCAAATTTTAAAGTCTTAAATACGTAATAAGAATGCAATGAATGAATTTGTAAGGATTTGACTTTAAAACAAGAAAATATTTTAAATATAAAAAAATAAAAAAAATAATCATACCACAAATATGGTTCAAATCGATGTGTCTCTCTTAGTCTCCGGCAGCAAAGGAAATGTCACGACCCGAGTCGGGAACCTGGTCGCGACAAGTATCCTGAACCGTATAGGCTCGGGTGCCCCTTCCTGACTGTTACTCATGAACACAATCCATAACAATAAAGAAACGATGTGGAATATAACAAATGGAATCATGGTCATACTCTGAGTTCGGTTTAATATTTTGGAAATAAGTAAATCAACAACTAGATAACATTTGTTCCAGTCTATGAAATCTCTATTACATGTGAAATTATCAAACTGTCTAAAACTGGGACAAGACCCCCAGTGGACCTAAACCAAAGTAAATAACAAGTATCTGAAAAGAAATAGGCCTTCCGGAATAGAAAAGGCTCACCAACTGCACACTTCACTTCTTTCTGAAAAGCTCTACGTCTTAGCAAGACCTCTAAATTGAGCCTCAGGCCTTGAAATATAAGAGGGTTAATACAATTGTACCGGTACGCAGAGAAATTCAAAATAATAAATTTATACATATATAACATAGGTGAGAGCAAGTCACAAAACATTATGCATGAAATAGTTCAAAATACATGGGCCATCTCGAATGCTCTTAAAATAATCATGTAAATGCAACTCGATGCATTGTATTACTTCTAAGCTAGATGATATATTCTACAACTCTGAAATTCTATGGGCTATATGGAATTTTCTCTAGACTCGGCAGCCAAGCAACCAACTCAAGTTTGCCGCAAAAGTTGGAGTCTCTGTCTCTGATACACCACAGGACACTAGGCCAGCGTATGATCCCTCTTGGGGACGTAATGAAACCCGTATCGGCAAAACACAGTTTTGGGATAGGAGTTATTTGAACTCAAGCCTTATTCGGGCAACCACCTAACCCTATTTAAGCCCAATTTTTAACTCTTTTAAAACATGCATTCTCTGAAATCAAATCTGAAACTCTTACTCCGTTATGGCATTAATTTATGTGGTATCATCATACCGTTGACTTGCAAGTCGCATCTCTAAGCCATACATTATCATGTTATAGTCTTCTCTTTCAAAGCATTATTTTCTGACCACCAAACTATTCCAATAGTAGATAAAGATGCATATAGTAAAAATTCACGAAACGTAGGCAAAGATTCTCAACTTCAATTCACAAACACATGGTGGTCACTTTTCTTGTAATAAACCATGGAATTCTTTCAATAATCTTGTTTAACATTTACAAACTATAAAAATCTTGTAAGATACGAAAACACCCTCTCTTCAATTCACAGACAAGATCAAGTTCATAACAACATTTAAAACACTTATCTTATACTTTCAATCATGCAATTTCATAACACTTAACATGTGAAGTCAAGAAGTAATGCAACACGAGAGGGGTTTAATTATCTATGCTCTCAATTTAACATTTAAACTCATCAAGTACATGCATTTACATACATATAAGTAAGATTTCAATTTTCAGGGGAAGGCCTCAAGACCAAAGGAATAATATCATTAAGGAGTTCATGATTCACACTTGTAAACGTAAATCTCAAAACCCCTTTGTAAATTTATGATTTCTAAACTTTAAACCATATTCAAAGTATTTTCCACAAGACCATATAGTTTAGGAAATCCCCATGTACCTTAGATTACTTAGGAGACAGAGCGGAGCCTGAATTTTTACTAAGTTCTTGATACTCTTGACTTCTAAGGATAAGTTTCTTGATCTTTAGGGAAGAGCCTAGGGTTTTTAATTTGAGAGAGAGGTAGTTTTTGATGTCATTAGCCCCAAAAACAATTTAATTTTGTGTTAAGGCGGAGTTTAGATAAGGGAAATTGACTAATATACCCCTCCTGGCTCGAAATTTAAAAGAAAATGTCAACTAGGCAACCAACGCGCCAACTGATGTGATGCATCGATATCACATCGGTTCACTGCTTTATCGACGCATCCATCGATGCGGCGTATCGACTTCACATCCGTTCACTATTTCCAACATCCAAACTCACCTCTAACAATGTCCGAAAAATCCAAAACTTCCCCGACACATCCCCTTTACTCCCCAAAACATGAAATAACTTAAAATCCATATCTCAAGATTAGATAAATTGATTTAGAGGTCACACAAGTTTAGGAGCTTAAATTATGACTAAGTCCTTTTTGACACTTAGGAAATTTTCAAGTTGCTAGCCTCTCAAACATGCTACTAGGTGAGATACCACGTAGAAGATTTTTATGGGGTGTTGCATTATCCCCCTCTTGGGATCATTCATCCCCGAATGATGATACGGAACATAGGTAAGCATGATTTATTTCAGTGAGTAGAAGATAAAAAGAATAAGACAAGGATTGTACCTTTATTTTTATCATTCATTGGATCAAAAATATTTGGGTATCTCATACGCATATCATCCTCCGACTCCCAAGTAGCTTTCTCCACTTTCTGATTTTTCCACAGCACCTTAACCGAAGTTATTTCCTTCCTTCTTAACTTTTGCACTTGACGATCCAAAATACCAACGCGTTCTTCTTCATATGTCAAAGAGTCTTTCACATTGATTTCCTCTATAGGCAACACCAAGGAATGGTCCCCAATACACTTTTTCAACATAGACATATGGAACACGGGATATACGGAGCGTAAACTCACGGGTAATTCTAATTCATAGGCAACTCCACCTATCCTTCTCAAAATCTGGTATGGTCCAATAAAACGAGGACTAAGTTTCCCCTTCTTTCCAAAAATGCATGACTCCCTTCATTAAGGAGACTTTGAGAAATACCCAATCACCAACCTCAAATTCTAACTCTCTTCTTCTAATATCAGCATAGGACTTCTAATGAATTTGAGCTGTCTTAAGTCGTTCTCTAATGATTTTCACCTTCTCTATTGCCTAATGTACAAGATCAGGCCCCAAAAACTGTGTTTCACCCACTTCATACCATCCAATCGGTGATCTACACCTTCTCCCATAAAGTGCTTAGAAAGGAGCCATCTTAATGCTTGAATGGTAACTATTATTGTAAGTGAACTCTATCAATGATAAATGATCTACCCAACTACCCTTGAATTCAATTACACAGGCCCTCAACATATCTTCTAGGGTCTAAATGGTGCATTCATCTTGCCCATCGGTCTAAGGTTTGAAAGCAGTACTCAGGTCCACTTGGGTACCTAAACCCCTCTGAAAAGATTGCCAAAAATGCAAAGAAAATTCTGTACCTTGATTGGATATAATAGATACTGGTGTCCCATTCAAGCAAACTATTTCCTCAATATATATCTTGGCATAACCATCTCCCTAATAGTTAGTCCTCACCGACTGAAAGTGAGCTGACTTGGTCAACCGGTCCACAATTACCCAAATGGAATCATATTGTTTTTGGGACCTCGGAAGTCCCGTGATGAAGTCTATATTGATCATCTCCCACTTCCATATAGGAAAAACTATCTCTTGGGAAGTGTCACCTGGTCTTAAATGTTCCACTTTTACTTGTTGGTAATTCAAACACTTGGAAACAAAATCAGAAACATTACATTTCATATTATTCCACCAATATATAGCTTTAAGATCATGGTACAACTTAGTAGAGCCTGGGTGAAACACATTCCTTATCGAGGATCCTCTCTCACAAACCATCCATATTTGGTACACACAGCCTGCCTTGGTACCTCAAAATACCATCATCGTAATTTTAAATGCATCACCTTTTGTTGACCCACATCGTTCTTAATATGCATCAAGATGGGGTCTTCAGCCTGCTTCTCTTTAACTTCTACACATAGGGAAGATTTAGTTATTTCATGCACGATTACTCCTCTATCCTCGGAATCTAGAAGTTGTACCCCTAGATTTTTAAGTTGGTGAATATCTTTTACCATCTCCCTTTTTCCTTCCTCAACATAAGAAATACTGCCCATTGATAACCTGTTGAGGGCGTCGTCCACCATATTCGCCTTGCCCAGATGATAGTGCAGGCTCATGTCATAATCCTTTAACAGTTCCAGCTAATGCCTCTGTTTGAGATTCAGTTCTTTCTACGAGAAAACATACTGCAAACTTTTATGGTCAGTAAATATATCAACATGTACCCCATAAAGAAATTACGCCATAATTTAAGTACAAACACCATAGCCACTAACTCCAAGTCATGAGTGGGGTAATTTCTGTAATGCCTCGATTTTATTAACCAGAATACTACACGATGCTCATAACCCCAAAGGACCACAAGCTAACCCATGACTGATATCTGTACTTCTATACTTCATAAAATACTAGAAAATACAGAAACATGAACTGAAAGGTCATAAGGTTCAAACTGGATAAACATCTGAATAATAATAACTTCTGAATAAGGTGGTATCATAATACCAAAACAAAACCGAAAATACTGAAGTCTAAACTAAGTCTGATAGCTAGTCTGCATCTAGTTTGAAACCCTCTATTGTCTGACTAATCTGAATAAGGAGCTGATGGGACATGTCCCCAACTAACTTTGTCTAATAAACTGACTAATAGGATAATGAGGAAATAATCACGTCCTCGAAAGATGAGGACTCACTTCTAACTCTAACTGCTAAAATTTGTAATGCTACTACTACTCTGGAACACGTGCCTCTAAACCTATGATGTAACATAGGAGAAAGCACCATAGCACAAATGTATCAGTACGACTGAATGTATTGAGTATACGAGTGAGGTAGGCTAAATTCAAAGAGTTTATATGCATGAACAATGATGACGGATATGGAGGTGAAATACATACATGCATAAGTAACAATAACTGAACTCGTGGTGATACTGACTACTGAGTCTAAATACAGACAACATGAATTTACTGATACTGAGATACCAAATAGATGAACAACTATTTCTGACAGTTTGAGTTATGAAGAACTAGTCTGATTGACTGTGTCTAACAGTCCTGAAACTGAATACTGATAATATGAGTTATGATGACTGATATAACTGATATAACTATGATGATCGGCCTAACTGATGTAACTGATACTAAATGACTGTATCTAACAGTCTAAGTTCTAATGGAACTATCTGAGTTCCATTCTATATGAAGTAACTGAATCTGAGATTAGTCCTATTTAGCGGGTAATCATTGAGTATATTATTAATAAAGATGAATTGACTTATTTTGAGATTAGTCCTACCTAGCGGGTGATCTTTAAATCTGATGATACAGATACTGATTGACCATAGTTGAGATCAGTCTTATCTAGTGGATGATCCTGAAGTCTATTTATAATGATAAGGATTAACCATATCTTACAGTCCTGAATCTTTATTACTGAGCTGAATTGATGTATCTGACAGTCCTAATTCTATAACTAAAACTGTGGGATGTATTCACTTAACCAACATGCCCCGTGCTAAACTAACTGGAGATCTAACATGACTGATAACATAAGTGACTGTATCTGACAGTCCTAAGTCTGATGGAACTATCTGAGTTTCTTACTGTAACAAAGTTGACTGTAACTGACAGTCCTAAAAATCTAAAAAATATCTGAGTTTCTTTACTAAGAGTAATACTAAAACTGTGGGAGGTAGTTGTTTAACCGACATGCCCAATATATACCAATATAGTTAAACTGGGGTCTAATTTTTGCCTTGACTAGAAGGGTGTCAATACCGCGCCACTGATAAAGATAGGCTATGAGAACCCTCTACTGGCAAGTACTCAAAATGAGAATGGTGGGAATCCCCTACTGGTAGGTTAGGCCACCTCATCTACCCTCAACTAGCAGTTATAATATCTCAACCTACGCTGGATACGTAGTTCTGGAATGCAAGGATTGTGTCTAGGAATCACATCCTCTACTGGCAGGTAAGTTCCCATCCTTGGGTTCATTCAATGCTAACTTCTACTCCCAACTGAACAAACTAAACTGATTAATTGAGTTGAACTAATTAACTTAATTGAACTAATTAGCTGAACTGAACTGATTAGCTTAACATATACTAGTAGTATTGTTTAACGGAGCTAAACTGAGTTTACTGAGTTTCGTTGACTGATAAAATGTACTGATGTATGAGGACTGACTGAGAGTACTTTAGTTACTTAGATTTTACTAGGAATACAGAAATCACTGAGATTACTGAACTACTGAGATTTTTGAGATTTCCTGAGTCACATGGTTGACTGAGTTCTATGGATCATGGCTTGACTCAAAGTATCATGAAGCATGACATGGCTCTAGGAACACAACTAAATTGTCGGGTACAAGTACCCCCAGGACTCGATGGAAGGAAACTGACACACATGACACTTCTTGATCATAGGAATAACATCCACTATTCATAATACCATAAGTAGGGGATTTCATATTGCACATGTTTCTCAACACCATATACATGAACAGGAATGTGTATAACATGTAAATACTTGCATAACTTCAATTTCATGAGCATTCCATATCACAACAACAATACACAACAATTAGCATGGAATTTATGTTGAGTCATAAGGAATAGAGCATGGTCTTGTCATTTAAGTTCTATTTAGCTATAACACAGGATTTATAGTCTCTTAGGTATTTTATGAAATACATTGCATGCACACCTTGTGGGATATGCATATTCATCACCTTAATAATTTAAACCACCCAAAATTCATATATTTCAATGTACATGTCATACTAGTTTCATAAAATCACATAAAGATTCTAATTTGGGAGTTGTATAACAATCAATCACACAAACATAATCAACCCACAACATAACTTCATGATTCATAGTTTAAAAGAGGGTTCTTGAACTCCACGGATGAAAGAAATCTGTGGATGAACACTACGCATACCTTAAAGCTTGATCTTGAAAGAGATCTAATGTTTCTTGAAGGTTCTTGAAGAAATCCTTAGGCTTGCTCTTGATTTTTCTTGACTAGGGTTTAACCCCTTTGGGAGAAAATATTCTTGTTCTTGAGGAGAATGTGAAAATAATGGGATAATAACCTTATTAGGGCTTTAATACCGTGTTTAGAGTGAGGGAAAAGGACCAAAAATTCCCCCATGAAATTACCTCTCAATTGCTGAAATTATCCGCTGACGACATGGGCTGATAAGCTGTCAGATCTATGATAGCCCGTCAGCCTAGGTCGTCACCTGAGGGCTTGAAATTTTGGGTTTCTGCC
Source organism: Capsicum annuum (assembly GCF_002878395.1). NCBI lineage: Eukaryota > Viridiplantae > Streptophyta > Magnoliopsida > Solanales > Solanaceae > Capsicum > Capsicum annuum. The sequence goes on from NC_061122.1 coordinate 191,053,402, forward strand.
TAATTCTGATGACATTACTAATAAGTCATTAGAAATGTCACCATAAATGTGATAGGTAATCAAAAATGTCATCAAAATTGTGATAAGTTGTCAGAAATGTCGTCACTCAGTTTTCAGGCTGACACATTGGAGTAAAATGGGCATAACTTTTTGCTCTAATATCGGATTTTGGAAAAATTGGCATTGTTGAAAACATTATTCAATTATCTATATGTAGGTAGGTCATGAACTCAAAATTTCATAGTATAACGAGAGATATGATCATTTGAAGTTGACTATGACAATATCCTTCCAAAGAATTCAATCGGTAAGGAATGTTTTGATTCGTTTGATAGAGAGGAGTTATTTGAAGACTTAATATACATCTAACTTTCTCATAAAACTATAAAAGAACCATAATGTACTATGATGATCTTAAAATATGGTGCTAATATTGGTTTGAATTTTTTGGGGTATTACGATATCTCCCTCTTGGGAACATTCATCCTCGAATGAGAATAACTGAGATAGAAAAAAAGATCAACCGAAGTATGTACAAGACATACACTAATGAAACATGGTTTCGGGGCTGACACGACTGATAAGCTGAATACATCATACTAAACATAAAATTTGATGTATGAGTAACTGATTCATGAATGCATGACTGAGTGTTCTGATGAACAGAGTTTCTCATAATAAGAATGCTTATTTGATGCCTAATTTTATGACTAACATTATACGTGAATGTATGACTAAAAGTACTGATAAGCTGATCATGCATATCTGATGCATGAATATATAACTGAACTGACTCATGAACAGGCAACTGAATATGTAATGGTAAAGATACCAAGTTTGAACTGAAAACTGAGCATAGAACTAAATACCAAGTTTGTTACTTAAATCTGAACATGAAAATGAGTAACTGCAAGGAAGACTGTTACCTTGAAATAAAAATACAGATAAGTCTGAGACTAATAACTCAATATGCATGAACAAAAACACGAGAACATAACTGAGTCTAAAATGCAATACATGAACTGAACTGAGTATGTAATACATGGCGTGTAACTGAGGTTAGAGATTAAGGGTCCACTTATGAGTATCCCTTACTCCATACTGGATTCATTACATAAAGAGAGAATGAAATGCCTAAGTCATGAAAGTTCGGGGAATCATAGCGTATCTCCCCCATGGGACACTAGGTCCTTCACAGAATACTAACTTGGCTGAGATACTAAGGGAAGCTAAGGTGATGCGCAAGGCACCTAGAAACTAAATTGCGATTGATTATATGAGATTTAAAATTGAGGCATGACACATGAACTGAGCTAATTACTGAACTGAAGCATACACTATAACTAAGACTGTAACTGGGATGGAAACTGAGTTATGATAGTAGTATAATAAAGGCTGTCAAAATTCAAGCATCTGAATGTACACTCACACTCTGAACTTTTCCTGATTTCTAAGTACAACCTCTTGCTAGTCATTTATGTGCATATTAGCATGACATTCAAAACTATCCCCACAACTACACCCTCGTGTAAAATAGGCATGCAACAATCTTCTCTTAACCTGTATTATTTACTCTCTTACTTATCTAAGAAACTGCTCATCACTACACTATTCTCATAAAGAAAGATCACTGAAGGGGTTGAATCAAGAGGACCTGAAACATGAATGGACACTAGCTGAACTTGACACATGAGTGAGGCTTGAGCAATAGGATATCAATAATATGGATATACCCAAAAGGTCTGAACTGAGAATATACATGACATATCATGGATTAACTGATCAATAGGAGTGTAACATGAGTTATGAACTGCATGACCTGAGCTGGGAGTTTTTTCCATTTGTGGGACATGATTTGTATTACAAAGGGGAATAAAACTGAACCCCTTAAGCTGAGAAATAGAATTGTGCATGATTATACAAAAAGCATGAATATAAGTTGTGTTCATGGAACTGAGACATGAAGCATGCATAGGCATCATGCTAATTCGAGTGCCAAACTTTACATTGAGATAAGAATGGGTCGAGAATTATCTTCCCTAACTACTTTTCTATACATACTGGCACTACTACTGAAATCTGAGAGCCTGACTTGGGTACTTGATCTACCATTCCCCCTTGTCTTTAAGCCATCATCATAAGTCTGTGAACATAAAACTAATCTCAAAACTGAACTGGAATCATCATTACATACTTACACTCTGATCGATACATGCTCACCTTACTAAACACATCATCTGCCTTGTTTCCTTATATAGTAATAATATCGCATTCATACCTTCATGCTTAATTTCAAGTCAATAAACTTAAATTTCTACCTCACACTATTCAAGCCTACTGGTTTATTCTGGCACAACCGTCCCCATGAATACATAATTTGATCAATCTAAATAACATTATCTCAACTTTATTACTGCTAAGCCCTGGATTTATGCTTCTAACTCTAGCCATATTCTATCATAGGATTTTGAGAAGGGATCTGGTGGAATATCTAAATCTGGGTTCGAGAATGAGTTCTCATGATCATGAATAAGATCCGTACAATTTTGGAACATAACGGAACTAAGGGATACTGTCTGAGCATGTGGCGAATCCCATAACTGTCTGTAGGGACTGTCTGAGAAAGCCCTATCTGTAGGACTTGAGCTTCACTACTTCTTTTACCTTAAAAGTAAGATGGAGTTGACACGAGTGAAGCATGATAAGAATCTATATAAGTTTCTTAGGAAACCTTTATATAGCATAATCTGAAATATAAAAGAAGGAAAACTGTTCCTAAAACATCTCATAGCCTCCTATACATAAGTGTGGTGCACAACACACCCATGTAGAAGACTCTACTAGGTGCGGCTTTCAGACATCCTAGGACACTATTGAACCTTAGGTTATGATACCAAGTTTCTAACACCCTGATTTTTTAAACCAGGATGCTACACGGTGCTCATGACCCCGAAAGACCATAAGCTAACCTATGACTGATATCTGTACCTGTATACTGTATAAAATACTGGAAAATGCAGAAACATGAACTAAAAGGCCATAAGGTTCAAACTGGATAAACATCTAAATAATAATAATGTCTAAATAAGATGGTATCACAATACCAAAACAAAACTGAAAATACTAAAGTCTAAACCAAGTCTGATATCTAGTCTGCATCTAGTCTGAAAGTAATTGAATAAGGAGCTGATGGGATATGTCCCCAACAAACTCCATCTAATAAACTGACAAATGGGATAATGAATAAATAATTATGTCCTTGAAGGATGAGGACTCACTTCTAACTCTAACTGCTAAAATCTATAATGCTACTACTGCTCTGGAACTCATGCCTCTAAACCTATGGTGTAACATAGGAGAAAGCACCATAGCGTAAATGCATCAGTATGATTGAATGTACTAAGTATACGAGTGAGGTAGGCTAAATGCAAAGGGTTTATATGCATGAACAATATTGACTGATATGAAGGTGAGAATACATATATTCATAAGTAACTATAAGTGAACTCGTGGTGATACTAACTACTGAGTCAGAATACTGACAACATGAGTTTACTGATATTGAGGTACTGAATAGATGAACAACTATTTCTGATAGTTTGAGTTATGAAGAACTAGTCTGATTAACTATGTCTAACAATCCTGAAACCGTATACTGATAACATGAGTTATGATAACTGATATAACTGTGATGATCGGCCTAACCGATGTAACTGATACTAAGCAAATGTATCTGACAGTCTAAGTTCTGATGAAACTATCTGAGTTCCATTCTATATGGAGTAATTGAATTTGAGATCAGTCCTATCTAGCGGGTGATCTTTAAGTATATTGTTAATAAAAATGAATTGACTTATTCTGAGATCAATCCTACCTAGTGGGTGATCTCTAAATCTGATGATACTAATACTAATTGACCATAGTTGAGATCAGTCCTATCTAGTGGATGATCCTGAAGTCTATTTATAATGATAAGGATTGACCATATCTAACAGTCTTGAATCTATATTATTGAGCTGAATTGACTGTATCTGACAATCCTATTTTGTAACTGAAATTATGGGATGTATTTACCTAACCGACATGCCCCTTTCTAAACTAACTGGGGTTCTAATATGACTAATAACATGAGTGACTGTATCTGACAGTTTTGAGTCTGATGGAACTATCTGAGTTCCTTACTATAACTAAGTCGACTATATCTGATAATTTTGAAAATCTGAAGAACTATCTAAGTATCTTTACTGAGACTAATACTGAAATTATGGGAGGTAGTTGTTTAACTGACATGCCCAATATGTGCCAATATTGCTAAACTGGGGTCTAATCTCTGCCTTGACTAGAAGGGTGTCAATACCGCACCACTGATAAAGACAGGCTGTGAGAACCCTCTACTGGTAGGTACTTAAAATGAGAATGGTGGGAACCCTCTACTGGCAAGTTAGGCCACCTCATCTACCCTCAACTAATAGGTATGATGTTTCAACCTACGCTGGCAATATAGTTCTTTAACGAAAGGATTACTTCTAGGAATTACACCCTCTACTGGCAGGTGAGTTACCATCTTTGGGTTTACTCGGGGTTAACTTCTACTCCCAATTGAAGAGATTGAACTGATTAATTGAGTTGAACTGATTAACTGAACTGAACTGATTAGCTAAAATGATACTAGTGGTATTGTTTAGCGGAGCTAAATTGAGTTTACTGAGTTCTATTGACTGACAGAATGTACTGATGTCTGAGGATTGACTGAGAGTACTGTAGTTACTGAGATTTTACTTGGAATATATAAATCATTAAGATTACTAAACTACTGATATTTCTGAGATTTCCTGAGTCACATAGTTGATTGAGTTCAATGGATCATGGCTTGACTAAGAGTATTGTGAAACATGACATGGCTCTAGGCATACAGCTAAATTGTCAGGTACAAGTACCCCCAGGACTCTATGGAAGGAAATAGATACACATGACACTTCTTGATCATAGGAATAACATCCACAATTCATTATACCATAAGTAGAGAATTTCATACTACATATGTTTCTGAACACCAAATACATGAAAAGGAATGCGTATAACATGTAAATACTTGCATAACTTCAATTTCATGAGCATTCCATATCACAATAACAATACACAACAATTAGCATGGAATTCATGTTGAGTCGTAAGGAATAGAGTATGGTCTTGTCATTTAAGTTCTATTTAGCTATAATACATGATTTCTAGTCTCTTAGGTACGTTATTAAACACCTTGCATGCACTTGTGGCATAGGCATATGTATCACCTTAATGATTTAAACCACCCAAAATTCATATATTTCAATTTGCATGTCATCCTAGTTTCATAAAATCACATAAAGATTCTAATTTGGGAGTTGTATAACAATCAATCACACAAACACAATTAACCCACAACATAACTTCATGATTCATAGTTTAAAAAAAGGTTCTTGAACTTCACAGATTAAAGGAATCCGTGGATGAACACTACGCATACCTTAAAGCTTGATCTTGAAAGAGATCTAATGTTTCTTGAAGGTTCTTGAAGAAATCCTTAGGCTTGCTCTTGATTTTTCTTGACTAGGGTTTAACCCCTTTGGGAGAGAATGTTCTTGTTCTTGAGGAGAATGAGAAAATAATGGGTTAATATCCTTCTTAGGGATTTAATACCATGTTTAGAGTGAGGTAAAAATATCAAAATACCCCCATGAAACTACCTCCCAATTGCTGAAATTATCAGCTGACGACATGGGCTGATAAGCCATCAGATCTGTGATAGCCCATCAGCCCAGGTCGTCACCTGGGAGCTGGAATTTTTGGGTTTCTGCCTAAGTCTAATGAAATTGCTCATAAGTTGTCAGAAATGTCATCAGAAATGTGATAGGTTATCAAAAATGTCGTCAAAATTGTGATAAGTCGTCAGAAATGTTGTCACTCAATTTTCAGGCTGACATGCTGGTGTAAAATGGGCATAACTTTTTGCTTCAATATTGGATTTTGGAGAAACTGGTATCATTAAAAAGATAATTAAATTATCTATATGTTCATGGGTCATAATATCAAAAATTAATTGTACAACAAGAAATATTATCATTTGAAGTTGACTATAGCAATATCCTTCCCAAGAATTCAATCGGTAAGGAATGTTTTGATTCGTATGATAGCTGGAAGTTATTTGAAGAATTAATATACATCTAACTTTCTCATAAAACTATAAATAACAATTATGTACTATGCATGAGCTTGAAACATGGCGCTAATATTACTTTGGATTTCTTATGGTATTACAATATCTCCCCCTTGGGGAACATTAGTCCTCGAATGTGAATGACTGAGATGGAAGAAAGATCAACTGAAGTACGTACAAGAAATACACTACTAAAACATAGTTTCGGGACTTACATGATTGATAAGTTGAATACATCATACTGAATAGACATATCTGATGCATGAGTAACTGATTCATGAATGCATGACTGAGTATTCTGATATACTGAGTTTCTCATAATAAGAATGCATATCTGATGCCTAATTTTATGACTGACATGATATGTGAATGCATGACTGAAAGTACTTGTAAGCTGATTACGCATATCTGATGCGTGAATACATAACTAAACTGACTCATGAACAAGCGATTGAACATGTAATGGTAAAGATACCAAGTTTGAACTGAAAACTGAGCATGAAATTGAATACCAAGGATCTGAATGTACACTCACACTCTAAACTTTTCCTGATTTCTAAGTACAACCTCTTGCTAGTCATTTATTTACATATTATATCCCCATAGCTACACCCTCGTGTAAAATAGGCATGCAACAGTCTTCTCTTAACATGTATTATTTACTCTCTTACTTATCTAAGCAACTGTTTATCACTACACTATTCTCACAAAGAGAGCTCACTGAAGGGGTTGAATCAAGAGGACTTGAAACATGAATGGACACTAGTTAAACTTGACACATGAGTGAGGCCTGAGGAATAAGATATCAATAATATAGATATACCCAAAAGGTCTAAACTGAGAATATACATGACATATCCTGGATTAACTGATCCATAGGAGTGTAACATGAGTCATGAGCTGCATGACCTGAGCTAGGAGCTTTCTGCATTCGTGGGACATGATTTATATTACTAAGAGGAATAGAATCAAACCCCTTATAATGGTAAATAGAATCACACATGATTCTATGAAAAGCATGAGTATAAGTTGTGTTCATGGAACTGAGACATGAAGCATGCATAGATATCATGCTGACTAGAGTGCGAAACTTTACATTGAGATAAGGATGGGTCAGGAATCATCTTCCCTAACTGCTTTTCAGTACATACTGGCACTACTACTGAAATCTGAGAGCCTAACTTGGGTACTTGATCTACCATCTCCCCCTTGGATTTAAGCCATCATCATAAGTTTGTGAATAGTAAACTAATCTCTGAACTGAACTGCAATCATCATCATATACTTACACTTTAATCGACACATGCTCGCCTTAATAAACATATAATCTGCCTATGTTTTCTCATATACTACTAATATCACATTCATACCTTCATGCTTAATTTTAAGTAAATAAACTTAAATTTCTAACTCACACTATTCAAGCCTACTGGTTTATTCTGGCACAACCGTCCCCATGAATACATAATCTGATCAATCCAGATAACATTATCCCAACTACATTACTACTAAACCCCTGGATTCATGCTTCTAAATCTAGTCATATGCTATCATAGGATTTTGAGAAGGGATATGGTGAAAACTCTAAATCTGGGTTCGAGAACGAGCTCTCATGATCATGAATAAGATCCGTAAAACTTTGGAATATAACGGAACTGAGGGATACTATTTAAGTATGTGAAAAATACCATAACTGTCTGTAGGGACAGTCTGAGAAAGCCATATATATAGGACTTGAGCTTCACTACTTCTGTTACCTTAAAAGTAAGGTGGAGTTGTCACGAGTGGAGCATAATGGGAATCTACATAATTTTCCTAGAAAACCTTTATATAGCACGATATGAAACATGAAAGAAGTGAAACTGTTCCTAAAATATCTTATAGCCTCCTGCACATAAGTGTGGTGCACAATACACCCATGTACAAGACTCTACTAGATGTAACTTTTAGACTTCCTAGGACTCTATTGAACCTTAGGCTATGATACTAAGTTTGTAATGCCCTAATTTTTTGAATCAGAATGCTACACGGTGCTCATGACCCTGAAGAACCACAAGCTAACCCTTGACTGATATCTGTACCTGTATACTATATAAAATACTAGAAAATACGAAAACATGAACTGAAAGGCCATAAGGTTCAAACTGGATAAACATCTGAATAATAATAACATCTGAATAAGGTGGTATCACAATACCAAAACAAAACTAAAAATACTAAAGTCTAAACCAAGTCTGAAATCTAGTCTGCATCTAGTCTGAAAGCCTCTATTTTCTGAGTAATCTGAATAAGGAGATGATGGGACATCTCCCCAACTAAATCCGTCTAATAAACTAACTAATGGGATAATGAAGAAATAATCTTGTCCTCGAAGGATGAGAACTCACTTCTAACTCTGACTGTTGAAATCCGCAATGCTACTACTACTCTGGAACTCATTCCTCTAAACCTATGGTGTAACATAAAAGAAAGCACCATAGCGCAAATGTGTCAGTACGACTGAATGTACTGAGTATACGAGTGAGGTAGGCTAAATACAAAAGGTTTATATGCATGAACAATGCTGACTGATATGAACATGAGAATACATACATGCATAAGTAACTGTAACTGAACTCGTGGTGATACTGACTACTAAGTCTGAATACTGACAACATGAGTTTACTGATACTAAGGTACTGAATAGATTAACAACTATTTCTGACAGTTTGAATTATAAAGAACTAGTCTGATTGACCGTATCTAATAGTCCTGAATTTGAATACTGATAACGTGAGTTATGATGACTGATATAACTATAACTGATGTAACTGATACTAAGCGACTGTATCTGACAGTCTAAGTTCTGATGGAACTATCTAAGTTTTGTTATGTATGGAGTAACTAAATCTGAGATCAGTCCTATCTAGCGTGTGATCTTTGAGTATATTATTAATAAAGATAAATTGACTTATTCTGAGACCAATTCTACCTAGCGGGTGATCTCTAAATCTGATGATACTGATACTGATTGACCATCGTTGATATCAGTTCTATCTAGTGGATGATCCTGGAGTCTATATATAATGATAAGGATTGACCGTATCTAACAGTCCTGAATCTATATTATTGAGTTGAATTGACTGTATCTGATAGTCCTGATTCTGTAATTGAAACTGTAGGATGTATTCACCTAACCGATATGCCCCAAGCTAAAATAACTAGGGTTCTGATATGACTGATAACACGAGTGACTGTATCTGACAGTCCTGAGTCTGATGGAACTATCTGAGTTCCTTACTGTAATGAGTTGACTGTATCTAACAGTCCTGAAAATTTGAGAAACTATCTGATTTCATTTACTGAGACTTATACTGAAACTGTAGGAGGTAGTTATTTAATCGACATGTCCTATATGTGCCAATATAGCTAAATTGAGGCCCAATCTCTGCCCTAACTGAAAGGGTGTCAATACCGCACCACTGATAAAGACAGGCTGTGAGAAACCTCTACTAGCAGGTACTCAAAATGAGAACTGTGGGAACCCTCTACTAGTAAGTTAGGCCACCTCATCTATCCTCAACTAGCAAGTATGATGTCTCAACTTATGCTGGCTACGTAGTTCTGGAATGCAAGGATTGCTTCTAGGAATCACACCCTCTACTGGTAGGTGAGTTGTCATCCTTAGGTTCACTTGGTGCTAGCTTTTACTTCCAACTAAAGAGACTGAACTGATTAATTGAGCTAAACAGATTAACTGAACTGAACTGATTGACTGAACTAAACTGATTAGCTGAACTTATACTAGTGGTATTGTTTAGCAGAGCTAATCTGAGTTTACTGAGTTTCGTTGACTGACAGAATGTACTGATATCTGAGGATTGACTGAGAGTACTGTAGTTACTGAGATTTTACTTGGAATACGAAAATCACTGAGATTACAGAACTACTAATATTTTTGAGATTTCCTAAGTCACATGGTTGACTGAGTTCTATGGATCATGGATTCACTGAGAGTATCATGAAACATGACATGGCTCTAGGCACACAGCTAAATTGTCGGGTACAAGTACCCCCAGGACTCGATGGAAGGAAACTGACACACATGACACTTCTTGATCATAGGAATAACATCCACAATTCATAATACCATAAGTAGGGAATTTCATACTACACATGTTTCTCAACACCATATACATGAAAAGTAATACGTATAACATGTAAATACTTGCATAACTTCAATTTCATGAGCATTCCATATCACAACAACAATACACAACAATAAGCATGGAATTCATGTTAAGTCGTAAGGAATAGAGCATGGTCTTATCATTTAAGTTCTATTTAGCTATAATACATGATTTCTAGTCTCTTAGGTATTTTATCAAACACCTTGCATGCACACCTTGTGGCATAGGCATATTCATCACCTTAATGATTTAAACCACCCAAAATTCATATATTTTAATTTGCATGTCATCCTAGTTTCAGAAAATCACATAAAGATTGTAATTTGGGAGTTGTATAACAATCAATAACACAAACATAAGCAACCCACAACATAACTTCATGATTCATAGTTAAAAGAGAGTTCTTGAACTCCACAGATGAAAAGAATCTGTGAATAAACACTACGCATACCTTAAATCTTGATCTTGAAAGAGATCTAATGGTTCTTGAAGGTTCTTGAAGAAATCCTTAAGCTTGCTCTTAATTTTTCTTGACTAGGGTTTAACCCCTTTGGGAGAGAATGTTCTTGTTCTTGAGGAGAATGAAAAAATAATGGGATAACATCCTTCTTAGGGCATTAATATTGCATTTAGAGTGAGGGAAAAAGACAAATACCCCCATAAAATTACCTCCCAATTTCTGAAATTATCAGTTGACGACATGGGCTGATAAGCCGTTAGTTATGTGATAGCCCGTCAGCCTAGGTCGTCACCTGGGAGCTCAAATTTTTGGGTTTCTGCGTAAGTCTGATGACATTACTGATAAGTCATCAGAAATATTGTCAGAAATGTGATAGGTTATCAAAAATTTCATTAAAATTGTGATAAGTGGATAGAAATGTCGTCACTCAGTTTTTAGGCTGACATGCTGTAGTAAAATGGGCATAACTTTTTGCTCCGATATCGGATTTTCGTAAAATTGGTATTATTGGAAAGTTACTTCAATTATCCATCTATTTTTGGGTCATGATCTAAAAAATTCATAGTATAATGAGAGATATTCTCATTTGAAGTTGACTATGGCAATATCCTCCCAAGAATTCAATCAGTAAGGAATGTTTTGATTCGTCTGATAGCTGAGAGTTATTTGAAGACTTAATATGCATCTAAATTTCTCATAAAACTATAAAAGAACCATGATGTACTATGAATGAGCTTGAAACATGGCGCTGATATTGGTTTGGATTTTTTGGGGTATTACAATTTCGCTCGTGCACCTTCAATTGCCTAGATGCATAAGCTACCACCTTGCCATACTTCATAAGTACACATCTAATTCCTACTTGGGATACATCACAATATACAAAAAAAACTTTTGTCCCCTCGAAAAGGGTTAAAATAAGTGCAGTAGTTAACTTGTCTTTCAACTTCTCGATACTATTCTCACAGGAGTCAGACCACGAAAATTTCACTTTTTTTCTGTGTCAACCTGGTAAGTGGAGCAGCTATGGAAGAAAAACTCTCTACGAACCTCCAGTAATACCCCACCAAACCTAAGAAGCTCCGAATATCGATTGGAATCGTGGATCTAGGCCATTTTCTCACTGCCTCAATCTTTTTGGGATCAACTTTAATTCCCTCACTAGACACAATATACCCCAAGAAAGCAATAACATTTAGCCAGAATTCACACTTGGAAAATTTTGCATACAATCTATGATCTTTGAGGGTCTGAAGGATAATTCGGAGGTGACTGGCATGATCCTCCTCACTCTTAGAATAAATCAAAATATCGTTAATGAAAACTATGACAAACAGATCTAGAAACTGGCAAAACACCCTATTCATTAGGTCCATGAAGGTTGCAGGGGTGTTAGTCAATCTGAAGGACATGACCAAGAATTCATAATGGCCATATCGGGTTTGGAAAGCTGTTTTGGGAATATCATCCTCCCTAACCTTCAACTGATGATACCCCAAACAAAGGTCTATCTTTGAAAAACACCTAGCACCCTAAAGTTGGTCAAAGAGGACAGAGACCTTATTTAACTGACGTAGTCTATACACATACGAAGGGAACCATCTTTTTTACGTATAAAGAGTATAGGTGCACCCCAGGGAGAAACACTAGAATGGATAAAGCCTCTGTCAAGAAGATCTATTAGCTGTTCTTTCAACTCCTTCAATTCTGCAGGAGCCATTCTATAGGGTAGAATAGAAATGGGATGGGTATCTGGCAATAAATCAATACCAAAATCGATCTCCCTATCAGGTGGTATTCCTAGAAGATCATCGAGAAAAACTTTTGAAAATTCATTAACCACAGGGACAGACTAAAGAGAAGTACTTTCAGTATTTGAATATTTAACCCAAATAAGATGATACAAATAACTTTTAGAGATGAGCTTACGGGCTCTGAGGTAAGATATGAATTTCCCTGTAGGTGCTAAATAATGCCCCTCCTATTCTATCACCAGTTCATTCAGAAAAGAGAAGGTAAATTTTTGGGTTCTGCAGTCTAGCATGGCATAAAACGAATGGATCCAGTCCATTCCTAAAATAGCATCAAAATCAACCATATCAAGCTCTACGAGATCATCCAAGGTATCATGTCTACAAATGGACACAACATAATTTTTATATATCCTCCTAGCCACAACCGAACCACCTACAAGAGTGGAAACTGAGAAAGGTTCCACAATAACTTCAGGCTAAAACCCAAAATTGACTGCCACATATAGGGTCACATAAGACAAAGTAGACCCAGGATCAAGTAATACATATACATCATAGGAGAAGATTTGTAACGTACCCATGACTATATCTGATGAGGCCTCTGCCTCCTGGCGGTTGGACAAGTTATATAATCAGTTATGACCGCTCCCGATAGCTGAAGTAACGCCTTTTGGAGATGGTGGTAAAGATGAGGAATTATCTTGTGACTTAGCTCCCCCAAAATTACCTCTCACTATCGAGCAATCTATTTGGATATGGCCTGGTTGGCCACAAGAATAACATACCATTATACCAAACTGACATCTTCTTGGGTAGTGCCTTTCACACATGTTACATCGAGGGTATGACCAAGCAGGTTATACCACACTCCCTTGCAACTGTGTACCCTATACTCTCGATCCATGGCTAGGCTAAAAATTCTAAAATTACCGATCAGCTGGGGGTCTAGGCACAGGCGCGCTGGATGCAAGCTGAGCATTACTCCAGGACTTTTTCTTCGGCCACTTGTTACCCCAATTACCATCCTGGTGCTGACTGTAGTTCTGGTCTGTTGGTCTGGCCCTCGTGGCCTGTTTATCTCTCTCTCTTGCTTCAGCAACCCTCTTTTTTCTAATCTTCGACCTGCTGCATGTGGACGGAAAATCTGGAGAAGTCCATATCTTTGTTTAACATTACCCCTTTGCAGTCCAACACCAAGTCATCCGAAAGACCGAATGCAAATTTTCTCATACAGGCCTCATGTTTCCCGCTAATTTTGGAGCATAACGGGATAGTTGGTTGAATTTTAGGGTGCACTCCTTGACACTTATCTTTCTTTGTTTCAAATTTATGAACTCTTCAGCCTTGGACTCCCTCAACTCCTGGGGAAAGAATCGATTCAGGAAAGCTTCCACAAATTCGCCCCACACAGAAGGCTCAACATTTTTACCCCTTGAATCTTCCCACTCATTGTACCACTGATTTTCTACCTTCTTCAGTTGATAAGTCACTTGTTCAACCCCTTCTACTTCATCTATATGCATCACTCAAAATATTTTCTCCATCTCGTCCATAAACTCTTGTGAATCCTCCTCCACCTTTGTACCCATAAACTTAGGCAAGTTCAACCTCATAAACTGACCTACCCGAGTAGTCTCAGATACACCAGACGTAGACCCAACATTCTCTGACCATCGGGTCTGTGAAGCCACCAACTGTTCAATTATATGCATCAACTATCTGAACTCAGCATTTGATATCTCTCTCTGGGGAGGTTGGGTGTGGTTAGTCCCAGACTGGGGAGCCCTAGGTGCCTTGGGGCGCTACTCTAGACAGGAGGGACTCTCGGAGCAGCAATAAATTTAGGAGTATGAGCCCTATTACGTGTCCTCATCCCATAGGTAGGACGAACATCTTCAGTTTGGGTATTCTAATCATTAGAGCGACGTAGAGGCATGAGAGCTTTTTTGAAATATAAGAGACCATAGATTAGAGGACATTTCATACTCTACAACACAAATTAAATCAGAAAGAAGGGAGATATTTCTAAATATCTAGTAGTCATCTACTTATAAGTGTGGAGCGCTACACACCCATAAATAGAACTCTACCCGACGTAATTTTGCAGACACCCTGGGACCATGAATCGTGCTCTGATACCAAGTTTGTCACGACCCGATTCAAGACCCTGGCCGCAATGAGCATCCCAAACCGTATAGGCTCGAGCGCCCCTTTTTGACTGGACTCATGAACACTATCCATAACAATAAAGAAATGATACGGAATATAACAAACAGAATTATGGTCATACTGAGTTCGGTTTAACATTTTGAAAATAAGTAAATCAACAACTAGACAACATCTGTTCCAATCTGTGAAATCTCTATTACGTATGAAATTATCAAACTGTCTGAAACTAGGACAAGGCCCTCAGTGGACCTAAACCAAAGTAAATAACTAGTATCTGAAAAGAAATAAGCCTTCCGAAATAGAGAAGGCTCACCAACTGCACACTTCACTTCTTTCTGAAAAATCTCTATGGCTTAGCAGGACCTCTAGACTGAGCCTCAGACCCTGAAATATAGGGGGTCAATACAATTATACTGGTACACAGATCAATTCAAAATAATGAATCTACACATATATAACATAGGTGAGAGCAAGTCATAAAACATTATGCATGAAATAGTTCAAAATACATGGGCTATCTCGAATGCTCTTAAAACAATCTTATAAATGCAACTCGATCCTTTGTATTACTTTTGAGCTAGGTTGTATACCTTACAACTCTTAAATTCCACGGGCTATATGGAATTTTCCCTTGACTCGGCAGCCAAGCCCCTAACTCAAGTTTGTCGCAAGAGTTGGAGTCTCTGTCTTTGATACGCCACAGGGTACTAGGCTAGCGTATGATCCCTCTTGGGAACGTAATGAAACCCATATCGGCAAAACACGGTTTTGGGCTAGGAGTTATTTGAACTTAAGCCTTCTTTGGGAAATTACCTAACCCTCTTTAAGCCCAATTTTCAACTCTTTTAAGACATGCATTCTCTGAAATTAAATCTGAAACTCTTACTCTGTTATGGCATTCATTTATGTGGTATCGTCATATCGTTGACTTGCAAGTCGCATCTCTAAGTCATACATTATCATGTTACATTCTTCTCTTTCAAAGCATTATTTTCAGACCACTAAACTATTCAAATAGTATATGAAGATGCATATATTGAAAATTCAAGAAACATAGGCAAAGATTCTTAACTTTAATTCACAAGCACATGGTGGTCACTTTTCTTGTAATAAACCATGGAATTCTTTCAATAATCTTCTTTAAAATTTACAAACCATAAAATGCTTGTAAGATACGAAAACATCCTCTCTTCAATTCACAGACAAGATCAAGTTCATAAAAGCATTTAAAACACTTATCTTATACTTTCAATCATGCAATTTCACAACATTTAATATGTGAAGCCAAGAAGTAATGCAACCCGAGAGGGGTTTAATTATCCATGCTCTAAATTTAACATTTAAACTCATCAAGTACATGCGTTTACATATATATAAGTAAGAGTTCAATTTTTAGGGGGAGGCTTCAAGACCAAAGGAATAATATCGTTAAAGAGTTCATGATTCACACTTGTAAATGTAAATCTCAAAACCCCTTTGTAAATTTATGATTTCTAAAACTTTAAACCATATTCAAAGTATTTTCCACAAGCCCATGTAGTTTAGAAAAATCCCACGTACCTTAGATTACATAGGAGAAAGAGCGAAGCCCGAATCTTGACTAAGTTCTTGATACTCTTGACTTTTAATGTTGCGTTTCTTGATCTTTGGGGAAGAGCCTAGGGTTTTTGATTTGAGAGAGAGAAGTAGCTTTTGATGTAATTAGCCCCAAAAATGATTTAATTTTGTGTTAAGGTGGAGTTTAGATGAGGAAAATTGACTAATATACCCTTCCCGACCCAAAATTTAAAAGAAAACACGAACTGGGCAACCAACGCGCCAACCGACGCGACACGTTGATATCGCGGTGGTTCACTACTTCATCGACGCATCCATCAACGTGGCGCATCGAATTCACGTCGGTTCACCGTTTCCAACATCCAAACTCACCTCTAGCGCTGTCCAAAAAATTCGAAACTTCCTCGACACATCCCCTTTACTCCCTAGAACATGGAACAACTTAAAAATTCATATCTCAAGATTGAAAAAATCGATTTAGAGATCACACAAGTTTAGGAGCTTGAAATATGACTAAGTCCTTTTTGACACTTAGGAAATTTTCAAGTTGCTAGCCTCTCAAACATGCTACTAGGTGAGATACCACGTAGAAGATTTTTGGGGGGTGTTACATGAAAGAGCTACTATACATGAAAACGCAAAAGTGATGATTGATCAACCACTTGAAACTTCTGGTGGTAAAATATATATGTGCTTACACTAAAATATATGCTTATATTTACATTATTATATTAAAATGCAAAGGATCTTTGAAAAGTGAGTTGAACTTTTTACACTTCACTAAAAATCTCCACAATAGATAAAATCATTCAATTTTAAATAATCGAATGTTACACGTGCAAGACACATGCGGTTAAACTAGTATGCATAATAATGGAAGAAAGAAAACCGAGTTTTTGATTACTAAGAAATGAAGAGTCTCTCATGAAGCATAACATAGGACAACCTGATCAAAACCTGATCAACTGCAACACGGACCTCCTCGATCAAACTTATTTTGTCATGAGTTCTTGTTGTATCTTAGTCTTTATTTTTGTGATCTTAAAATTTAAACCTGCTCTCTTTAGTAAAGTTGTTGTGGCTTTATTTTTAACGTCTTTTCTCATAAATCTCAACAACGTTAGGTACAGTTAGTTGACAATTGAAGACTAGAGTTAGTCAGTGTATTGAGTTGACTAGAGTTAGTCGTTTCAACTAGTAGCAATAGAGTTATTGTTGATTGAGTCTTGTAATAGAGGTGTTGCAAGATGTTTAAGGATTAAGAGCTTAATTCTTGCCCCTACAGAGTCTGTATTCAACGTTGCTTGAAGGTAGTGAAGTTGTTGAAAAATCCTACTAGGTAGTTCGTGGTTTTACTTCCTTGAGCAAGGAGACTTTCACATAGATATCTTGTGTCATCTATTTTTAGCTTATTTGTTGTTTCTTGTTCATAGTTATTTACTGTAAAGTTATTCAAGACCTGATCCCAAATCTGAAGGTTAACGATTACATTTCTTCAATAGGTCTAAAGGATATTTTACCTTTGTATAATAGTTTTCTTAACCAATAACAATCATCTCTGTAACATGCTCTTTGTATAGAAATAAAATCCATAAGATTACTACTAATAGGTCTAAAGGTTTTGACCAAATATTTGGATACTTTAATTCACGATTCTTTGCTATTTGTTTATTTTTCTGTAAAAACAAAAGAAGACGCAAATGATAGTATTAAAGTATGAAAATATTTGGTCAAAATCTTTAGACATATTTTCATCATTACAAGGTTTTACATTTTTATACAAAGTGTGATTAAATATTTGATTTAACATTAAGGTTCCAACTTAATCAAACAAAGGACAATAAATTGATTTTTGACCATTTGAATGGATTGATTTTGAAATTTTGGTCTTGTGAAAAAAGGAAAAAATTAACTATTTAAGTAATTGTCAAGTGAAAGGAAAAACCAATAGGGTTATACATTCACTTTCCTCCTTCAGAAAGATTATAATAGTTGGGGCACATGAATTGCGCGCCAAAATAGTTTCTCAACCGCCTGGCTTATGTATAAGGCTATAGGGCTTGAGTAGTTAATAGACTATCAATTCAAAGCGCTGCTTCTAGCAATCACCATAAACGCCCTTCTACTGAAATAGAGAAAGAAAGAAAGCTTTGTTCGCCATGGGTAAAAAGAGAAAGGCAAATAAGAAGTTTCCCGCCATGCTTACTCTCAGTCAAAAAGCCAAACTGAGTGCTAATTCTGATACTCAATCACTCACCATTCTTACTCCCACATTCGATTCTCATTCTGATCATCAACCACCAAAGTAATTTGGGTTCCAAGCAACCCAAATCTACCATCTCTGAAGAAAGGCCCAATGTGCAGACTTCTGGTGTTCTCACCCGCCGGGGCAAAGCCAAAATGGGTTCTGACCCGACTCCTCCAGCTGACCCAGAACCGCCAAAATCCAAGAAAGCTAAAGGTACAACCTCCACTGCTAGCTCAACTCGCCGGGGCAAGGTGAAAATGGATTCTGACCCGACTCCGGCTGCTGACCCAGAACCACCAAAACCCAAGAAGGCTAAAAGTACATCATCCACTTCTCGGGGAAATTCAAAAAGGCCCAAGAAAAACTGAAACGGGTCGAGTTTCACCAAAGCAAAGGTCATTTTCCATGATATCACTGCAAAATTATCTCAATTCAGTCTTGAATATGGATTTAGTGTTGGGGAGTAGAGTATTACTTTGTGTAATCGATATGGGCAAAATACTTTGATGGTTTCCATGCATGTACGTACAATACCCATTCTTTTCTCGGTTGGATTTTGTTCATCTTCTGTAACTAGGAGTAGTAGTAAAAATGCACATTCATTCACCAGCTTATGCATACTGGAATAAGAATAATACTAGTACTATATGAAGTAATGGAAGTGTCTATTTGATTCGAAATTCATGTTTTTTTCCTTGTTTACAGTGCTTGACTGCTTATTTCATACTCGCCCCGTTTAAATTTGCTTATTTGATTATGACTTGACACGAAGTTTAAAGCGTAAAAAGACTAGATAATTTTGAAGAATGTATTACTGTATGAATAACAAAAAAGAATGAAAAGAGTAGATTTGAATCAACTTCATGTTATTTCCTTTGCTTGCTTACAGTGGTTAGTCAAGTGTCCGTTAATTGCTTACAAGAAATTTTTGGTTCATACTCTGTTTCAGTAATTATTTGCAGTCATGCAATGATGAAATTTTTCGAAAGTTTGATGTTAAGAATTGCACCAAATTCTTTTCCTTAATCAGCATGATGTTCATTAATTAATGAGTTTAAGTAAAATTTTAAGTAAAATGCATTATCAATGTAAGTTTATATCAGCAAAAAAATCATAGGGAGGAAGAACCATAGTCAGAAACAATCAGCAAATTATGCACATTGTGACCAGTCTTTTTACATACAAGATTTTGTTTGATACTTCAATTGTACACACAGAGTCTATATATACAGTGAAAACTAGGCACACCAGATAAATTATGCACATTGTGACCAACAATAGCTCTTTCAGAAGAGTCAATTGCAAACTTGCACCAAATTTCAATCAACTTAAAAAGTTGGATAAGAAGCTTGCATAACAATTCCGCAAAACGTTTCTTTGCATTCTAATATAACCATTCTCACCCCAGCTAGTTCCCCATGAGTTCTTCACTAAACAATACTTCGTCCCGTCGCTAGTTTCACCATATCCAACTGCTGTAACACCATGATCTAATTCAGTTCCACATTCTCAAGTAAAAACACCGCTTGAATAGAACTGAAAATCTGATCCACTAGCATCAATTGCGACAGATACAGGTTGGTTAGCTACAGCTTTAACTAGAGAAGACTATTAGCTGTGGAACATCTTCATTACTAGTAATCTTTGCAGCATGATTGGATTCCTTGCCAGTTTTGCAAGTGCCATCTGTTCCCTCGTATGGGTAATTGGATTCAGTAGTAAGCCCTTGGTTCTTGATAATAAACTTAAATGCTTCATCCATGAGACCTCCCTCACATCCCATATCTGAACTGGTGTCACAGTCCACGAGTTCCTGCTCGGATAAAGAAATCAACTTACCAGTTTTTATCTTGTCAATTCCTTCTGTGGCTGCAACAGCAGAAAACACCCAGCAACATCCTACATTATAATAAAATCAGTTAGCTTTTAGTATTGCTTTTACAATTTAAAAGGTGGTTTTATGATCAATGAGTTATTGGTTTAGCTTACCACACTGCCCTTGATCCTTAATTCCAGCGACAGCACCCTTCTTTCTCCAATCCATGGTAGCTGGAGCCGTTACATTTTCGTATTTGAATGATGTTGTTTCCTATTTCTGATGGGAAGGCAATCTATATCCGTTGTGAGTACCTCTGAATTCCTCATTTGTCAAATCAGCAAATTCATTGATATCCAACTTGTAAGGCTTGATCCCAGCCTTGTTTACGGAATCAATGTACTCAACATTGTCCTTGAATATTATGAATCTTTTTGCCTTCTCTATATCATCTGTGTACACATGTCCAAAGCGTGCCATCCACTGGTCGTGTTTCTGGACCATTGAAGTTTCACACAAAGCACGAGATGTGGCTTGATAAGCCTGCATTCCCAACACTATTAGAGCTGCAAAAGCAAACTTCCAATTCAATGCCAAACCCATTTTTGGTAATTAAATCTTTTTAGTGATACTAATATTTTTGTGTTTGAAAGCTGGTGAGGAATGTTAGAGGAAGCAAATTAAAGGTATTATTTATACTACTCGAGATATTCATTTAACATTTTCTAATGATGAATTATTACCATGGAATGCCCGGTATGTTGTATATGATTGTGACAATGGAGATAATAAGCCTCTCATTTGTAATTTTGTGATATGTTTTCTTCCCAAAATCTTGGATTATATAGAAATGGAAAAATAAGCCTTCCATTGTAATTGACCAAAATGTTGTCCAATCTGCAAATCACTACAGCTTCTCTTTTGGCCCTTAATGTGACATGGAAAACAATAAGAAAATAGTTTACCGCAGCATTTTTCACCTTAAGCTTAGGGAATGGAAAACGTTTGGTTGCATATTCTTTTTTTTTTTTGGTATTGAACCCACTGACTGACCAATCCAAATTTTTGTACGTAAGTCCCATTAAAGAAGGAAATGCTTTTTACCAAAAGTTTCTCCATTCCCAAAAATGAAGATGAAATCTATAACGGGGTCGTTTGGTTTGAAAACAAGTTATACCGAGATTAGTTATGTCGGGATAAGTTATAATAAGATAAGTTATATGAGATTAGTTATGCTGGGATTATTTTTTAAAGAAAAGGACACCTTGTAGCTCTTCTGGAAAATAATGGACAATAATGGCCCATGTTTCACTTTTTGGACAAAACTAACACCTCGGCTATTTTAAATGTCATTTATTAGCCCTTTATCTTATTAAGGAAAAGGGAACCTAAAAGGAAAAGGGAGCCACACGCTAAAGGAATAGGGTTTTGTAACTTTCATTCTTTCCATAACCATTCTTCTTTCTTCTTTCCATAACTATTCTTCTTTCTTCTTTCTCTTATTTCTCCAATCTGTGATAGTTAAGAATCCAACAAAACTCATATCTCTTTTCTTCTTGTTCTTAATTTTTTCTATTAAGAACGCAATAAAACTCATATCTTTTTTCTTCTAATTCTTAATTTTTCCTATTTAGGTTATCTAAATTGAATTGAGTTTGTGAACTATGTCGGTGGATGAAAAATGAGATAGAGGAATGAAAGAAGAAAAAATATGCAAAATCTAGAGGTTGATCGGGATGGAAGAAAAGGGCTATTGTGTTGAAATTTGAAGAAATGGAAGAAATTTGAAGGAAATGGAAGAAATTTGAAGGAAATGGATTGTTTTTGAAAAAAAAATGTGTTTCATGAGTCGAGATTGCATAGGATTGATTATCTACGGAGATTTCAGAGAAATGAAGGTTTGTATATGATGTGTATAAAAATTGTATATTTAAGATTTTTATACGATGTGTATAAAAACTATATATTTAAGGTTTGTATATGTTGTGTATAAAAAATGTATATTTAAAGTTTGTATATGATATGTATAAAACTGTATAAGAACTGTATATTTAATGTTTGTATATGATGTGTATAAAAACTGCATGAAAACTGTATATTTAAGGTTTGTATATGATGTGTATAAAAACTGTATATTTAAAGTTTGTATATGATGTGTATAAAAATTGTATATTTAAGGTTTGTATATGATGTGTATAAAAATGGTATATTTAATTTTTGTATGTGATATGTATTAAAACTGTATAAAAACTGTGTAAGAATTGTATATTTAAGGTTTGTATATAATGTGTATAAAAATTATATAAAAACTGCATATTTAAGGTTTGTATATGATGTGTATAAAAACTGTATAAAAACTGTATATTTAAGGTTTGTATATGATGTGTATAAAAACTGTATTATATAGAATATATTTTTTATATATGATCTGTATAGAATTTCTATCATTGTTGTATAGAATATGTATATCGATAAGATGTATATAAACTGCATAAATATTGTATAGAGTTTGTATCTAAATGATTATTTTACCTAAATAGTGTACAGAATGTGTATAACCTCTTGGAAAAAATAAAAGACACGAAAATAGTTTTAAAACATGTATGTGAGTCATTAAAATATGCTATTTTTAAAAAATGTATTTCAAAAAAATACAAAATTTTATTTGGTTACGACATTATAAATTAGTATTTGACTATTTTAAAAGAAAACTACAAAATTTTATTTGATTATTTTATTTATTGATAGTATTAAAAAAATATACAAAAACATCATTAAAAAAATGAGCACAACCAAAATAAAAGGAAAAGGGAAGAAAACACAACTACCAGGAAAAAAAAAAAAAAAGACAACGAAAAAATAATAAAAAACAAATATAATATTATAAATTTGTATTTTGCAAAACTATAAAATTTTATTTAGTTATGATATTATAAATATGTATTTGATTATTTTATTGATAGAATTAAAAAATAAATAAAATATTACTTTTTTAGAAAAATAATGAGCACAATCAAAAAAGGGGAAACAGGAAGAAAACACAAGAAGCAGAAAAAAAACATGGAAGAACAACAAAAAACAAATAAAATGGAAGGAAAATTTATTAAATGATCAGTGGTCCAAAATAATAGAGAACTAGTTTTTTAAAAAAATTAATAGAGAGCAATTTTTTTTTCTTTTTTAATAGAAATAGCAATGGTCCAACAAAAGAGATGACCGCCTAATTAGCCAATAAAATGGCTACTATTTGGAATTTTGAAACATGGCCATTTCGGTGTCATTTGTTTAGGTCGAGTGGCCATTTATGTCTTTTATCTTATTTTTTATTGAGTGTTTGATTTGTTGTATTCAAAGTAATATGCATAGTATAATTTTTAGGAATAAATTAATTGATTACTAAAATATCCTCCATCTTATTTAATCTTTTATATATATATAGGGAAAAAGTATCATTTCTACCCCATACTATACAAGAAAAGTCTAAGCCACACCTAAATTATATAAGTGACCTATTACACACCTTAGCAATATAAAAGTGATATTTTTACCTCCTCGCGACCCCCATTCTAAGGCGCGTGTGTTACACTTATTTTAGACGCGTCCAGCCTATTAAATAACAAAAGTAAACGGCTAAAAACATTAAGGAAAAATGCATCGTTTCCCCCCCAAACTATAGTCGAAAAGTCGAATCCACACCTAAACTATATAAGTGACCTATTACACACCTTAACTATAAAAAAGTGATACTTTTTACTGACGTGATGCTGACGTGGCAGCGCGTGTAAAACACTACACCACATGCAAGTGGTGGTAGCCTAACAGCGTGTAAATAATTTCACTTTTTTATAATTTAGGTGTGTAATAGGTCACTAGTATAGTTTAGGTGTGACTTCGACTTTTCGGGTATAGTTTAGGGTGGAAACGATGCCTTTTTTAAATATTTAAAATATATAAATAAACATAATTTATATATTTTACAACCATTTTGAACGGTAAACTGTTCAAAATTTATTTATTTATGAATATATTATACGTTAATTAAACATAATTTATGTGTGTGTGAGAATATATTACGTTATATATTATGTTATATATAATTAAATTATATATAATTAAACATAATTAACATAATTTAACATAATATATTATAATTAAATAGATTAACATAATATATATATATATATATATAATTAAACATAATTATTGTATATATATCATAATATATTCATAATATTATACGTTATATATTACGTAATTACGTTACATATTACGTAATATATTCTATTCATAATTAATGAATATATTATACGTTAATTAAACATAATTTATGAATATCTAATTTATATATATTTATGAATATATTATACGTTATTCATAATATATATTTATGTTCATAATATATTATATTGTTCATAAGATATATTATACTTTCAAAACATAATTATTATATAGTTTACTAGTTTACACTAATTATTATATATATATATATATATATAATTTATTTATGAATATATTATAC